>NW_020538040.1:31107637-31128432 GCF_003426905.1 Ctenocephalides felis
TTCACTTGAAAGATTAGTTATATTTGTAGCTAGTTTATTATTATATATATAGTATAAATGTATTCATCTCTGCACTTTTTGGAAATTAATTGGCTTACTAATTAATTATTTCACTTATAAAATTATTAAAATGATATTATTTCTCTCTTAATTATAATTGTTCATATTAACTTGATTCGAATTGATTCGAATCATGAATTCGAATCAGGTTTTTTTTCTGATTCGAATCACTCGAATCAGGAAATTTTCGATCTCGGCACATCACTAATATAATATATATATATTATATATGATTTAGTAGTTAATTTTGATGTTGAAATATATGAGTGAGTTCTTGAGGGCGATACATCAAACAAAGAAAAGGCAAAGATTTATAAAATAATCTTTAATTCCAAACGTTTCGACATTCAATTTATGTCATCATCAGTGGATATTACTTGGTAGGTTACATCTAGAGAAGTGTACACAACACTAGAAATTGGCACTAACATTTATACAACTAACTTGTCAACACCATGCATTTTTTTATAATTTTTTGTATGATGTAAAAGAAAAATGATAGTTTTATTTGAACAAATTTAAGTAAAATTAGGTGATTTCTGCCAAGACTTCTGTACTTTGCGCGTTCCGAGGCTTATGCGAGTCACAGAACGTTTCAGCCGATCTTTTGAAACTTGATAAAGTAACTCTCATGGTACATGTCAGTAGCACTTGCGAATGTTCGCTATTGAAAAATTCCGTGTCAAATCCATATTTGACTAGGAGGTATGGCATTGTGCCTTAAGGCAAATTGCTATAACTTCGCGTACCGTAATGTAAAATTGTTAAAAAGCTTTAATTATTTTGAAAATGTTGAAGGAAATGAATTTTTTGATAATTCAGACATTTTTGAAAAAAATGTAATTTTTTACGGTTTTTTATCACATAATAATAACTAGATTTATAGTAATAACTAAATTAATTTCATTAATGTTCAAATACTTGTTTTTGTTACCTCAAACTGAAATCCAGTATCCATGTCAACAAAATAAAACAAATGTTCAATTAAAAAACAATATTTTTATGAAATTATTTTATAAGAGAGATTTTTTTCAATATTTTTTACAAAGTGAGGAACAGTATATCTATCACATTTATAAAAAATACATTTTTTAAGTCTACGCCAAATTTCTTTCTTCCCTGATGATGACATCTAATCCCAAGGAATTCACATAGTCAAATCAGGTATTTTTGACTTATTCACCATTCTGGTGAATTTGATCATACGTGAGTCGATACGTGTCCACTGATTATAATCAAATAATGCACCATCATTCTTTATTATATCTGGCCTTGTGAATATATTTACAAACACTTTAAAATGAGGCCTAGGAATTGCAGCAACCCAAGTATTCAGCAAAACCCGATGAATGTCACAAATAGTCAAATGGGGTATATTTGACTTAACTTGGTCATTCTGGGTATGACTTGGTTATAATCTTTATCTGGCCTTGCAAACATATTTGCAAACATTGAAAGATGAGGCCTAGGAATTATGGCAGATTAAGATAGTATGCATCAAATCCCAAAGAATGTCACAAGTTGTTGGGAGTCGATAACGTGTCTGTTGGTGATGATACCATACCATAATGGGCCTTTTTCTATCTTTGCCTTGCAAATTATTATTTATTAACATCACAAGATGAGGCCTATAAAAGTGTCATATCAAGAGAGTATACCTTCCTAAGCCTCACCACCAAAATTTGCTCCATGTCAGAAATAAAAACCACTGATTACGAATGTCAAAATCTTGTCTCTTCGTTTTCAAGGATCTTGTGAGCAAGGATTTAACCTCTGTCAATGGATGAACTTTTTGTCGGTGAGCCTCTCACGAATTATTTTCGTCTGAATGGTGACTGCGATGAGGTGAGCAACCAAGGTGGGGCCTGTGGTTGCCGCAACTTCGCAAATAATGCAGGAGGAAATCCTATCTACACACGCCCAAGGAAGTTCTTGAACTTGGCTTGGAGGTCCATCAACACACTTTCCACTGATTGTTAATACAATTTTTATACTAATAATAGTGAAATTATTATACAAATTGTATACAAAAAATATATATAAAAATATTTTACAAAATTTGACATACTAATTATACTGTCTTTTGGTTTTCGATTATATATTTTTTTCATACTTTTGATTATTCAAATCTGTTGAACCGTGTTTTAGAAATTGTCGACTAAGATTAGTATCCGTGTAATACACAGACATACACACATATACTCCCCACACACATACATCCATTTTATCTAAGGTATGGCAAAATGTTCAGAAACTTTGAAATGCAAATTTTTTAATGTTTTTGCGATTACTACAACTTACTTTAGGGGAAGATAATTTAAATATACCTTTCTGTTTATGAATGAAATATCGTTTAAATAATTCACAACCAAGAAATTGATTGCAACTATCATATATAATTGCATATTATAATATCTATTTGTACCAATATCATAACTTATTAATTAACATATAATAATACTGTTTACCTAGTCACTGTTTGTCCTTCAGGAGCTTTGCATAATCAAAACACAATTAGGCTAATATAGTATTAAACATAATTATATTAATGGTTATGACTCAAAAACAAAGGTCATGGTATTAAAAACTGGTGTTATTCAATTTTCATTCATTTCTTGGCAAATTAGTAAATTATTGTAAAGAAAAATTATTACTATTAGTAGTAGATTATGCTACAAATATGACATTAGTAAGTTAGATAAGTAATTTATTAATATGTTGTGTCATTTATTACTATAAGTGTGAAAATAAATCTGTTACTGAGGATTGCCATTATTCTCGTTGTCGAAGAATATTTTTCTACTTGCAACTTATAAAAAAAGTTTTGCTTGAATTCTCTGTGTTCCGCATTTGAGTTTTCTGTATTTTCTCTCGTCGTCAATTATTTTTGGTGCTGTATTTGCGAGATGAGTCCAATCCAGTTTTCTGTTATATTATTATTATTTCATAACAGTGTCAAGTATAGTTTCTCTTTCATCTTCTTTGCAGTAATTTGCAGTTAGTTTGGCTTTTTTCGTTTTCGATTTCTTTCATATTTCATAACTTTTTAATAATCTTCTGGTAGTTGTTTTTGGTTTTTCTTAGAGCTCATATCTGTGATCATATATGACTATTATTATTACATTATACTATTATTATTTGCTATATTATTACTCCACTTACCAATAATTCATTAATTTTGAGTTTTTGATTACGAAGCAGAATCCGAACGTTCATTTTTGGTGTAGATTTGTACACTATACAACCCTTAAGACTTAGAGGTATATAAATAGATGCTGGCCGATTGTTAGAATCATTGATTTTATTTATATTTATTTCGTAAAAAATCGGTCAAAACGTTTTGGGTCGATTTAAAAGTCACTTATGCACATATGATTTTCGGATACCAATCAACTAAGATACTTTGCTGAAGAAACCATACCTATAAAATGAATTCTTAATATCAGAAAAAAAATGTTTGCTAAGTAAAATACCAAAAACGATGATTTTTTGCAGTTTTAGTATGATGGACCTCTCAGTGGAGTCCCAGGATTTTTTTTTTTAATTTTCAAAAATTTTTCATGCTATTTCCATACAAAACTTTGATTGAATTGCGCTCTATCTTAAAGACGATATTAAGGGCTAAAACTTTCAGAGAATTGTTTTTTATCAATTTGGAATCATTTGAGCCCTTGGGAGCAAGGAAATTCGAAAATATCCATATTAAGGACCACCCTAATATATACATATATATATATATATATATATATATATAGAATAGTATATATAGATATCCGTCCATTTCGTTTCGTGCCTCTTGCTCAGATAATACTACCAATACGATAGGTAAGGTAAAATTAACTCCAGGATGAACGTAAACTTTTACTTACTGTCATATTGCAGTTAAAGTGATTTTCATATATGTTAGGATTTGTTGAACAGTATAATCTTGGTTTATCTCGTCATAATAAAGTACTTACTGCAGACCTAGATTCATCTCAAATATGGTATATTGTTTCTACCAATATTTGTGTGGATCTCAAATAGAGTATTATGAATGATAATATTGATTTATAATATTTTTTTAAGAATAATTAATTTGTTGAATTATATATACAGCACTTATTCTTTATAAAAATGTTTATTTATTGGGCGCCAAAAGTGAATAAATTGTTCATGAAAACAAAGTAGTGGTTTTATTACATTTTTATAATATGAAGGGCTAAATTAGATAATTTTGAAATTATCAAAGAAATCTCAACAATTGTGTTAATTTTATAAAGGCAACCATTGATAAATTGCACTTTTCAGATTCAGATTTAAAGCGAAAAACGTTGGATACAACTGGCTTAAACATTTCCATGTTTTTTGCACTTTTGCCTTTTATTGCTGAACTTTTCTTATTATAGAAAGTGTTATGGTTGTTAGTCTTAGATGATTATTTTTACCAATGGCTATTACAAGGCTATTTAATGGTTGCTTCTGCAGTAATGCTCGGAATGGCTTCTCACGTGGGAACATATTTATGATCAATATTCATGAGTGGAAATGGATATCACTATCTCTTAATGATTTAAAATAATATGAAATATTGAAACGATCTTGGCCTGCACTGATATATATTTTTAATTTCATTTATCTCGGTATGACGACAACACTCAGACTGCATATCGATAGGCATGATTTGCCAAAATGCAAACATGCCAATATTGTTTATTTCGAATTCAATAAATGTGATTTATATAAAATTTGGTCATCGTCATCGATATTGGTTTTAAATCGTTTTTGCTCGGTATCACATTTAATCAATAACGTTTTATTGCACATGCTTACTCATGGAGTTATGCGTGGGGAATTAAATCACATGCGTTATGTTATTAAATATGGGTTTGGCTTTATTAAACCAGTAAATTTTATTTTGCTACAACATAACTGCTGCTTTAATTGTGTACACCTATGCTAAAATTAATTTGATCCGGTATAATCTAGAATTATTATTTACACGAACGTGACTGCCGGATAGAGAGTGTTTAATTAATTCTGCGTGTAGATATTTTGTATTGTAATAAATATTTATAATAATTGTTTTATTGTGTTCGTATATCTTTGTTTTGTTAATTGGTTGGAATTAATTCTTATTTTTTACAGCGTATATATATACGCATTCGTCTTACTATCAATCGATATTGCACTTTCAATACGAGTGTTTTTCACTGATATTTCAGTTTATTTTATATAGAGTAGAGCGGACCTTAAATATCCGCGGGTAATAAGGGCCACCAATGGTATCTCTAAAACAATTAAAGTTATGAATTTTCAACAATATTTAAAAGTAAGGTGCAAAACCATCGCCTGGATTCTTTCGACGACGCTATCAGGAGATAAACGGCAATGTTTGAAAATATAACGAAGTATTTTCTTTCCAAGTATACGTTATTTATTGTTTCATTTGATGTATTTTTATTTTGAAGTTATTTTCAACAGTTTTTTCTATAAACCTCTATAAGAGCTTATATCTGAGTGGGGTAAAAAGGATCAACTGAACCTTTAGCCTGGTAATGGTGTAATGTGTAAACAATAAAATGTAGTAGATAATAAGTAAAATAAATTTATATAAAAATTTTCTGTACAGATGTATGAATGAAAACTCCTCCTGCACTGTTATTCATAATTGGATGAATCTTTTTGAAATTTCAGGGATAAATAAGAAAAGATAATATATAATATAAAAGAAATTAAGAAAAAGAATTAAATGGAAACAATTGCAAGAGCAACATATTATTGTTTGACGTTGAAAACATTTTGACAGAACTGTCAACGATTTGCCAGAAATGTCATTTCATTAGAAATTTGAATTTAGGTTAAATAATGATTTTATAAGAATATGATATATTCATGATTATGAATAAGAAAAATGTAATGTTCTACATTATTATTGTCGAAAAGCAGCTGAGGTATGATAGAAATTAAAATAATAGAAGATACAATGTATGTTTTGCAGATAAAATTATATAATTTAGTTTGACAAACCATTTTTTTAACTTTTTTTTTATCTTATGCATGTCATATTTTGCTTACTCCACTAAATTATTTCAGAATACAAAAAAAATTACTCATTCAAAAAATCCCTCAGAAGTTTCATTGTATCAGAAATTTATTTGTTTGGCATTGGATATGGAATATTTAGTTAGTTGATCGTAGATTGAATAGTGCACATATGAACAGGATTTGACAAATTAAATCAGTTAAAATATGAACTTAAGTAATAATGTATAATAAGTTATTAGTAAGAAAAATTTAATTAAGATATTATAATAACCAAAAGTTATAGGAAACAGCATGAAAAAAATTTCAAAAATTTTGCAGAGCGTTGAATTTTAATAAAAAATGACACGAATTTTCACATTTATTTCATTTGTCGCTAAGTTATACCTAAATCGCTAAGTTATATCTCAATTTTTAAAATTTTTCCCATGCTATTTCTATACGAAGGTTGATTGAAAAGCGCACTATCTAAAAGTTAATATTAAAAGCTAAAACTTTCAGAGAATTGTTTTTTATCAATTTGGAACCATTTGAGCCCTCGGAAGCAAGGAAACTCGAAAATGTCCTTAATCTTCAATAATACTTCATCAACGTGTAAAACTATTGTTTTAGATATAACGCTATAACTTCATGTAAGCAAACCTTGGCTTAACTGCTTATAACGCTACTCTCCCATTTGGCACGCTCTTATCTGTTTGTTTGTTATTATTCCCAAGCAATACTAGAATGGCCTAATAAATCAGACAGTAGTTCTATGATTTTCACTGGTCATAAATAGCCCATCATTTAAATAATTAAGGAGACGTAATGCACCTGAATTTGAGATTTGGTTGTTAGAACCGTACATTGTAGATTTGTGGGACAAAACTGTGGAAGACTTCTTATTTTTTGTGGCAGATTCAACATAGTTGGGTTAAAATCCTGGCAGCTTGTAGGATGCTAAAATAAGGAAAATCATACCTTGAGCACTTCCTGATATAAAATTCATTACTAAGTGTCAACGTTTTTAATGTTGATATATCCATCTGAATTTGATGTAACGTGATTTCAATAAGCCGGTACTAATTAATTAATATAAATCAACCGGCAATTAGTTAATTAATAACATATTGTTTTTACTATATTTTACTGGTGGTGCTAGAGGCGAATGGAGAAGATAAAGTGGACAGACAAGATAACAAATTAAGAAGTACTGAGAAGAGTGGACGAAGAAAGGAATCTACTGAGCACAATCCTGAGAAGAAAAGGAAACTGGATCGGATCCCTTCTGCAATAAGAGTGCTTCCTGCACTACGTCGTCGAAGGTAAAATAGAAGGAATGAAAGGAATGGGAAGAAAGAGAATGCAAACGATTGGCGACTTACGCGAGAAGTGAAAATACAGGGAAATGAAAGCCGAAGCACAGGATCAAGAAGCATGGAAGCAGAAGTTTGGCAAGAAAAATACATGAAAAAAAGGGGGGAGGGGGAATAGTGGTAATGGGAATGATAGACGAAGGGTGAGGGAATCATTTATTTGTGGTGGCTCTCACACCATGGACCTGCCTTCTGGCAGATTACCATTTATTATTATCATTCTATTTCACTTCATTTTAGGCGAAATTATCTAACATGTTTGTAGTATCTCTAAGATCTCTTATTATTTAGGGGGCATTATTTGTTTTAGAACACCATCTATTAAGTTATTGATATAATAAGCGGTTCTAGCAAAACCTGGGCTTATCAAGAACCTATTACAGCCCCTGAGTCACTCAAAAAATAGCGTGCGTTTGAAACACTATCCAAATCGAAAAAACTACCTTCATTAAGAACTCTATACGCGGACCAGGCGGTGGTGTGATGTAATTGCCCGTAAAACGCTTTCAACTAGGGATGGAAAAAGATTTTCAGGCAATATTACAGTCGATATCAAAGGTAAGTTTCTGTGACGATTTCGAGCGATTTAACTGGTTTTATTGTTTTGGGGGGAGAGTTCTACTTTATTTTACACTACTGCACGACAGTAAAAAATGAATAGAGGTAAATTTAGTTTTTTTAAGTAATAAACCCACCTCAAACGCACTGTCATGGAAACGCAAATGTCATTGAAACTTACCCCAATAGAGAATTAAAATAGTTTCACAAGTTAAATTTTTGTCAACATGTTACTGGCATGGGCCATCTTTTTCTTTGCAAAATAGCACATGGACAATGGATATATCATATTTGTAGGAAAATTTACTACTTATAGAAATAATAGTTTTTTACAAGAATTCACTAAAGCTGTTTATGAACGAAAATAGAATAACACCAAGTTTTTAATACCATGACCTTTGTTTTTGAGCTCATAACCATTAATATAATCATGTTCAATACTATATTAGCCTAATTGTGTTTTGATTATGCAAAGCTTCTGAAGGACAAACAGTGACTAGGTAAATAGTATTTATCTATGTTAATTAATAAGTTATGATATTGGTACAAATAGATATTATAATATGCAATTATATATGATAGTTGCAATCAATTTTCTTGGTCGTGAATTATTTTACGATATTTCATTCATAAACAGAAAGGTATATTTAAAATTAACTTCCCCTAAAGTAAGTTATAGTAATTGCAAAAACATTGAAAATTTTACATTTCAAAGGTTTCTGAACAATTTGACATACCTTAGAAAAAATTGATGTATGTGGGAGTATATGTGTGTCTGTGTGTGTATTACACGGATACAAATTTTAGTCGACAATTTTTAAAACACGGTTCAACAGATTTGAATAATCAAAAGTATGAAAAAATATATAATAGAAAACAAAAGACAGTATAATTAGTATGTCAAATTTTGTAAAATATTTTTATATTATATTTTTTGTATAACAATTTGTATAACAGTTTCACTATTATTAGTATAAAAATTTGTATTAACAATCAGTGGAAAGTGTGTTGATGGACCTCCAAGCCAAGTTCAAGAACTTCCTTAGGCGTCGTGTAGATAGGATTCCTCCTGCATTATTTGCGAAGTTGCAGCAACCACAGGCCCCCACCTTGGTTGGTCACCTCATCGCAGTCACTAATCAGATGAAAATAATTCGTGAGAGGCTCATCGACAACAAGCTCATCCATTGACAGAGGTTAAATCCTTACTCACAAGATCCGTGAAGACGAAGAAACAAGATTTTGACAAACATGATAAAATCAGTGGTTTTTATTTCTGATATGAAGCAATTTCTGGTGATGGCTTAGGACAGGTAATACTCTCTTGATATGACACTTTTTATAGGCCTCATCTTGTGATGCTAATAAATAATAATTTGCAAGGCAAGATTTAATAAAGTTAGAAAAAGGCCCATTATGGTATGGTATCAACACCAACAGGCACGTACGACGCCCAGCAACTTGTGACATTCTTTGGGATTTGATGCATACTTTCTTAATCTGCCATAATTCCTATGCCTTATCTTTCAATGTATGTAAATATATTTGCAAGGCCAGAAACAAATTGAATATTAGCACATATTGACTCCCATACCCAGAATGACCAAGTTAAGTCAAATATACCCCATTCGACCACTTGTGACATTCTTCGGGTTTTGCTGAATACTTGGGTTGCCGCAATTCCTAGGCCTCACTTCAAGTGTTTATAAATATATTCACAAGGCCAAATATAATAAAGAATGATGGTGCATTATTTGATTATAATCAGTGGACACTCACATATGAACAAATTCACCAGAATGGTTGATGAATGAGAAAAGTAAGTAAAAAATACCCTATTTAACTTGTGTCATTCTTTGGGATTTGATGCTTACTTTCTTAATCTGCCATAATTCCTAAGCCTCATCTTTCAACCTTTGCAAATATTTTTGCAAGGATAGATTTGATAAAGATCCATTACGGGATCATCGCAAGCAGGCACATATTGACTCTCATACCCAGAATGACCAAGTTAAGTCAAATATACCCCATTTGACTACATGTGACATTCTTCGGGATTTGAAGAACACTTGGGTTGCCGCAATTCCTAGGCCTCATCTTTAAAAGTTTGTAAATTCGTTCACAAGTCCAGATTTATTAAAGATTGAATGATGGTGCATTATTTATATAAACAAATTCACCAGAATGGTGAAGAAGTCGCAAATACCTCATTTGACAATATGGATTTCTCGGGATTTGTCATCAGGAGTAGAAAATTTGGCTTAAACTGTAACGATGTATTTTTAATAAATGTAATAGTTGCACTTTTTTCATTTTGTAAAAAATATTGGAAAAAAGGTTTCTTACAAAAATAATTTTAATAAAATATTTTTTGTTTTTTTATTTGTACATTTGTTTTATTTTGTTGACATGGATACTGGATTTCAGTTTCAGGTAACAAAAACAAGTATTTGAACATTAATGAAATTGAATTTAGTTATTACTATAAATCTAGTTATTATTATGTGATAAAAACCGTAAAAAATTACTTTTATTTCAAAAATGTCTAAATTATCAAAAATCTCATTTTCTTCAACATTTTTAAAATAATTTAAAGCTTTTAACAATTTTAAATTACGGTACGGGAAGTTCTAGCAATTTTCCTTAAGGCACAATGTGTTATGGTGCATAACTAGTTAAATATTAGATTTTTCAATAGCGAACATTTGCAAGTAAAATCGCAAAATTTCTAAATTCTACATCTATAAATTATTTAAATATAATATACTAATATTTACCGTTTACTTAAAAATAAATAGTAAGTACGTAAAATTACTTTTTACGCCGAAATACATTTATAATATGAACGATGTTAAATGCTTTAAATAAAATGATGAGTCTCAATTCCCACACTATATTGGAAATTGAAGTCTTTTAAACGGTATAACATAACATAAAGATTTGTAAAAGATGCAAATAAATTAAATATTGAAAAAAAAACTATATTGAGATATTAATAATCGGATCTTATGTTGGCGCCCCCTAAGGCGTGCGTTCGTATTTTTCGCATTAAGGTAGGACCGGCCCTGATCAATACTTATAATATATTTCATATTTTAAGTGAATTAATTTGTCATATCGTGCCCATATGTGTATCATTCAATCTGCCATACATATACTATATTTTATATTATTTTAACTTTTGGCACATCTCACCTGCTTTTTGGCAATAATAATGTGAAGTTACTACCCTCACAATCAGTATAAATGTGATGTGGACTGATTTTTGGTCACAACAGTGTTCATAATGGATTAGAATATATTTAGAACAATTAGTATTGATCAAATTTTATTGAAAATTGATTATTTTCATTCCAGAAATTTGCCTTAAAACCATGCACCACTAATTCTTTTATGTTTGCTGTGTGGAACATCGAAATATCGATTACCCTTTGTCAGGAGGTGAAATTCTAAGCCCTACGCCGGTGCGGACCGGTGGATGGGCGGACGGGTCGACGGGCCGACGTTAATTGTGTAATTGAAAATTACAGGAGTTGTCACAATTTAATCAGTAATTCCATCTGAAGCATTCGTAAAATGCGAACGGTGCACGCGATCGCCAAGTACGCGGCACATGTAGCTAGTAAGCAGGCTTGTTTACATAATACAATATTCATGTGACATAAGCCGATTGTGTGACAAGAATCATATGCTGCGCACGTTTCATTATACATATATCATATATTACTACTTTGTAATGGGTTAATAATAAATTTACTTTTTCTTGGATGAGTACGTATAATAAGTATCATGTATTTATTATGATAATTAGCTAGTACGTAGAATGAATGGAGGATACATTATTATTTTCGTAGCTATCGTCCGGTTATGATTAAATTACGACCTGCGCCGTGTGGGTAATTCTGCAAATGTTAGGGACTTGCAATATCAGGTGCTCAAATTGAAGTGAAATTAAACTTTATGGCAGAATGCTGGAACCAAAAATTAAATATTTTATTTTTATAGACGTAAGAGCTGCGTCGTTGTCTGGATAAACATTGGTATGCAACCCATGGACGAAATTTGTACTTCTATTAAAATATCTGATAATTTGATGTGCATATATCTAATAATCATTTTCAATCGCCAAATGGCATTTTTAGAAACTTTTTACTTCGTATATCCGAAGCCGCTGGACCCACCTTCCCAAAAATTTAACTTGTCACTTCGTCAATACAAATAAAATGGTTTTGAATCATTCAAATCGGAAGCTCCATTATCTCAAAAACTGAATTGCCATTTTTGGCGCTTGTTGCTCGTATCTTCGAAACGGCTGGACCTGCCTTTGCCAAAAACGAATAAGCACCTCTCCTCATTAATCCAAATGGAATGTCTTTTGAATTATTCAATTAGATTGATATGTGTTCTCGAAATCGTTGACGAAACACTAACACATACATCCATTTTTGCCAAGGTGTGCTGAAATGTTAAGAAAATTTTGAAAAGAAGGATATGCTAAAATTTTCATTTTTGATTCATTTGCGATTACTATAATATAACTTACCCTACGGGAAGTTAATAACCATTTACAGTTTTTCAATCTTTATTAACGAAACTTATCTAGGAAATCATTACAGCTTCAATATCACTATACTCAACACTTTTTTTGGTAACTTTCTAAGTAGTACTGATATACTGTTATTGATTTTTTTCTTTCCAAATAAATCCAACTTGCCTGTCTCACTTACAAAAAGTTTTATCACGGAGTGGCAGCTATCTAGAGTCTACTTTCCAAGATATTTTAGTGTTAAAATGAAAGAGCACTGAGGGAAAGGATTTGAACGATGCTATTTTTGAGAAAAAAGATCTAATATTTCATAACAAATGTTCCAATTCGACAAATGTAAATTATCATTTGTAAATTTTATTTTTTCATTGTTTGTGGTAGATGTTTGCGAGAAATATACACAAATGAAATTAATGCTAATTTTTATGTACTTATAGCAAATAACATCATCAATGCCCATCCAGTAAAAGTGTAGTAAATCTCTATTCATATCTCGTGTCATTAATTAATTGATGTTGCAAAGGTCACAAACTGAAATTCTTAAAAAAATATTAGAGGCGTCCAAGTATGTCCCAAATTGGCTGTTCCACCAGGATTCCAATATGCTCACGGTAACTGAACAAATCACAAACCCTTTAGATTTAGCGAATTAACATGTGATGTAAACTTATGGGCCGATTCTGCCGCACAACAGACCAATGTTATGGCAAGACCATGTTACGCTCCAACTTCCATACATTATGCTACTGAATCATACTGAATACTGTCAAAATGTCATGTATTTTCTGTGCATTCAGGCGTTTTGCACATAAACTACAACGTCGCTCGTATGTTGTGGAGCTGAGTCAGAAAGACCCTGTCATCTAAGATTGTTCTGACATTTGTGCGGTTTCCAGCTTAGATCTCCTATCTGATCTGAAAAATGCCTGACTGCAGAACAACCACATGGCTTTTGTCAACATTTAGAACAATTTATTATGGAAAGTTCTTTATAACATAGCCATAATTGATCTATTGCGTAACACTTTTCAGTATCTTTATCTTATCTATTTTCAAACTTAAAATGACGGTAGCATTTTAAAATCTTATATCTAAACATTTGTCACCAAAATTACTGGGTGCTCTACCAGGCAGATTGTAATTATTTAGAAATAATCAAAAACAATATATATCTGATGTGAAATTTCATTGCAATTTTTCACAATGATATTCGAATCTCATTTGGTGCAAGCTTTAATTTTAAATTTGATTTATTTTGCTGTGCTTGTGTGCCATTATTATGTAATTGCATAATGATATAAATTGTATACAGAAAGTTTGTCGGCAATTACGAGCTTATTAATTTCATCTCTCTAATATTGTATTGAGCCACTATTTGACTCGTAGTTTCATATGCTTCCGTACATATAATATAAGTAACTCTTGCATTTGTTTACACGTGCAGAATAAGTTTGGAATAATAACACATTGTGTTAATATAACTTCTATTGTTTAGAGTTAGACCAAAGTTAAGCTAAACTTTGAGTGTTAATAATAATATGTTGATACGCAAATCCAATTTGCAAGCATGTATGAACAACTGTGTGTTCGATAGATCGATTTGATTTCTGACAGATGCGTATCATATGTGGAATAGACATTTGTTTATTTAGTGAAAGAGAATATTACTGTATTCGGATGTATATGAAACGTGATAGGTTGTAGAACACACAACTAATGAGCTGCATATGATGTATAATTAAATTATGATCGTCATAGTTGTAAGTATAATTATAATACAGTCATACGTACATAGTTTTGTGTAAGGAAAACTGGGTACGGTTTTGTCATTTTTTTATTCAATAATTTTGTAAATTTACCAGTTAGCTGGGAGAAAAATAAATCAAATGGTAATTTGAACATTTGTCTACGTGGACATACTGAAATACTGTCCTTAAATGCGTTGGGTTTGTCATAAAATCTTTTTTTTTATTTTCATCAAACTACAACTGCCTTAAAGGCATTCAGTAATTGTTGTGACTATTAAATGAAATCAAATAATACAAGCAAATGATGAGTGTCTCAACCGTCCAAATCTGAAGGATGGTTGTGACATGCATAAAAATAAGTTAAAAACCAAAATGGTTTTGAACACCAAAATGGTTTATAACGATTTTTATTGTCGTTAATAACAATAATTTGTAACAAGACACCGACTGAAAGCAATGATGGAAACTTGTTCGAGCAAACATACATCATGTTTTTTTCTGTGGACCCTATTTCAAAATCAGCATAATTTAACCGTTAAGACCACTGTCACTACTGTACCCTGTCAAAACCGTCAAACCCATTGTCCACTACTGAGAATACTGGTAAATTGTCTACAAATCGTTTTTGGATAAAGCCCTATCTAGTTGTGCATCGCATTTTGCTTTAAGGCAAATTGCTAGAACTTCGTACCGTATTTTAGAATGTTAAACAGTTTTTTGAAATTTGCTCAAATCGGTTGATCCATTTTGTCGAATATGATCTATGATCAACAAAATATGTACTTAATGGTAGAATCTCTTAAAAAGTTCCTAAGTTTGATGTGCATAAGTCTAATGATCATTTTTGATCGCCAAATGGCATTTTGTTTAATTTTTTTCTCTGTATCTCCTAAACCGCTGGACTTGCCTTCCCAAAATTTAATCAATTCTTCATTCCAACAAGAGTAAAATGTTTTTGGAATCATTGAAATCGCTCGGTTTTCTCAAAAACTGGTATTTCAGTTATTGCACTTTTTGCCCAGTTATTGCACTTTTTGCCCAGTTACTGAGAAACGGTTGGACCTGCCTTTTCTAAAAACTAAACATTTTTATTATTTAGACGATTTATTTTTTTAAAAACATTCTTTTATACATGATTGTTTCATGAATAATTGCATATTTAAACATTTTTAATTTTTTTAAATGAAATGAGTTTTTTATAATAAAAAAATTCAAAACCCAAATAATCGTACTCGTTTTATTATCAAAATAAATTTTATTTTTATTTGAAATCAATATATTTGATATCAGAGTCACATTTTCAAATTAATTAGTATATTGCTTTGCCACACTTGGAGAGTCACTTCAAAGTACGTCACGGTCCTCAGTTTATAGAACTAATTAATTGATTCAGTTCCTGTTTTTGGGGCGTTATTAATTACATTTATCATCATGCGTATATTTTTTTAATTACATTAGTATTATAGACATATCGAGTGACCTTCGGCCTAGTTCTAATTCTCACGAACGTTTTGACGCTGATGTTTTATTACAGTGCTTTTCATCTATTATGGAATAAGAATATCCTATCCAATGATTCCACATTTTTAATAAATTTTATGATATTGTCGATTTATATTGCAAATAATGTCTTAATAGATACTTAATTAAATAAATCATCAAAAATAAACTCCAGTAGCTTAAACTTTGAGGTAGTTTTAATAACTGATACTAATTTTAATTAATTTACGATAGTAATATTGTTAATAAGACTCATAATGATAATTAATTTCGATGATATTTTACTAGTAAAATTTACAGTATCATCATGTATGTTTATTTTATATTTTCAACTCCAATATTACATGTATTTGTTGTTTTTACCAATTTGCAATAGTCGTTGTTGATTTGATTTTGCATGTTCCAAATAGTTTTGAAAACAAACTTATTTAAACAACTCTAAAAAAATCCTTAAAAGTTTGTCTCTAAAACTTGAGGAGAACCGATATATTAAAAAAAATCAAAATTATCATAAAGTCGAAATTTCTCATAAAAATTCAAAATTTTCAAATGTTTTCAGATTTTCAGAATTTTTAAGAATATTAAAAAAAATAAAAATAAAAAAAAAAACAATATTTCGTATTTTATGAACAATCGTTTTAGTGTTTGTTTTAATATGTTACAAGAAATTACAAGGCATATATGTCATGTTGACTAAATTGCGAGCTTCCCGTAGGGTAAGTTATTGTAATCGCAAAAAAATGTAAAATATAAATTTTATATATCTTTACGGTTCAAACCCTTCTGAACATTCTGGCATATCCAAAAAATGGATATATATATATGTGTGTGCGGATACAAGTTTTCGTGGACGATTTTGGGAATACGGATAAACCGATTTGAATTATTTCAAAAGCATTTCATTCATATCATTAAGGAGACGTTCAGTTTTTGGGCAAGGCAGGTCTAACCGTTTCGAAGATACGGGACAAAAAGTCCTAAAAATGGTAGTTCAGTTTTTGAGAGAACGGAGTGTCCGATTTCAATAATTCAAAAACCATTTTACTTGCATTGACAAAGTGAATAACTGATTAAATTTTTGGAAAGGCAGATCTAGCAGTTTCGGAGATCGAGTAAAAAAAGTAAAAAAATTGCCATTTGGTGGTTAAAAATAATCATTGGACATATGCACATCAAATTATCAGATATTTTATAGAGATTTTAATAAGTATAAATTTTGTTTACATTTCTATGGGTTCCATACCAATGTTTATCTGTTAGACGACGACGCAGCGCTTACGCGCATCTATATTGCTACTCTAAAACAGCTACGCAGCACAATTGGTTTGAAAAAAAAAATGCGAAAAAGTCACTTTTTTCAGGAATTTCAAAATTTTTAAAAATCTATTTTTTTTCAGTTTTCAAAAAGTTTTAGATTTTTTAAGTTTTAAGCCATTCACCGCTAGGTTAATTTATGTTTCTTTATATATTTGCTGACTACTGAAAATATCGGCAGAAAGCATTAAAACGTTTTTTTTCCACGTGGCGATAACCCTTTTTCCTCAATCGGCCGCTCCCCAGATTGAAAATCTCTGCCTAACGAACTCTAAGAATGAGTCACCGGCGCGGACCGCTCGGCCAAGCCTGTCTATAACAAAGCGATCAGGTGTGGGAAATTGGATATTTTTGCTTTTATGTAACAAAAGTGGTATTTTCTTACGGCAAACTTCGTATTATCTGACACAACGTGTCATAAAAAGACGGTAGGCGCTTTTATGAAAAATTTATCGGCGCAGGACGAGCGTGATCCAGTTATGAAGCCATAAACGAGGTTTAGCCTGTTCTTTTATGTAATACAGAATATGCTAAAAGAACGTATATATATAATTTTACTACGGGCTGTGAGTATAAAAATTATATATTGTGAGTTATTACTCTTTATAAGTTTTGTTCTTTGAAACAAGACAGTAAATTGACAATGTAATGGAATATGATAATATATTTAATGCACGTGCTCTGCACGTTTAAAACAATACTTTGAGATTCAACACTTGAAGGGCCAGTTTAGTAGTGATTTCCATTCGTCATACGGCTTTGATTAAAATTATATAGTATCAATTCAAAACTTTCGAAGATGTTGAGGATTTCCTGCATATAGTACCACTGATTAGTACATGCACTTATATATACATTTACATTATTTTTCAACTTCCCGAAGGAGACGTTTATGTTTCCATTAAAAAATCCGATTTCTAATTGTATGTTTTTTCGACGTTTCAAGCCATTCTGAATCGAATGAGACCAAATTGGGAAAGAGTGCGTGTGTGTGCATGTATATGTGAACAGATTTTTTGCCGTAAATCGACGTTTAAAACGTCTCGATCGATTTCAAAAACTTAAAAGCCATTCGATGTATCTCGATGAGGACTAGCGTTTATCAATTTTGCGCGACGATCAGCCTAGCCGTTTCTTTGTAAATAGCAGAAAAATGAAAAATATTTCATGAAAAATATATTCAGCCCGCAATTCTGAATCTATTTTGAAATTTCAAAAACCGTTCGATAGATATTGGTTGGGAATCGCGCTGATTAGTTTTTAGTAAAGATCGGCCGGGCCGTTTTCTTGTAATAAAGTGTTATAAATTTTTTGACAATTTTTATGATTTTTTTTTTTGACGGTAGATACCATAGTCTTGTAGATCATACTAAAATATTACGGCCCTATGACAAGTCGTTTAATTTAAAAATTTCGTCAAAGTTCATTATCGTCTTTTTGGTGTTTGTCAAAATTAGAACTTTCATCGACGTTTGCTCAAAAATGCCTGAACTGATTTCAAAAATTTAAAAACCACGCAACGATCGGTCGAGCCGCTTCTGTGTAAATCGCAGAAAAGTGAAAAAAAAAATTGTCAACATTTTAGCCAAAAATTCTGAATCGATTTTAAAAATTCAAGAACTATTATAAAGATATTATTTGGGAGTCATGTTGATTAGTTTTGGACAAAGATCGGCCGAGCCGTTTCTTCGCAATTAACTGTCGAAAAAAAAATTTATGAAACTTTTTATGTTGATAAATATCATGGTCTTGAACAACATACTAAAATTTTACGTTTCTACGGCAAGTGGTTTAATTTTAAAAATACATCAGAGTTTAAAAAAATATTTTAGTCAAAATTTGTGTCAAAAGTTGTTTTTGTAATGCGATGAGTCAAACATTATCAATTCATTAAAATTTAAAATAATGAGCTACTAATTTTAGGACATACCAGCACTAGTGCCTGTGCACTATAAAATATAATTACAGATATTATAAATGCGTCTGAGAAATATCAATTGGAAATAGCAATGTTTAGATTAAATTGACAGCGATAACTTTATTTTCGAAATAAATAGTTGAAAATTTAATTTAAATATTTGAATCTCAATTTCGGTTGTTTAAGTTGATTATTACACATTACAACAATTTTATGCTACTTGCCTTAAGGCTAAGTGCCACTTTCCACTAGTTTGAAATTGACATTGAGTAGGCACTTTACATAAACGTACATTCATAATAATTAAACGCACACACATATTTACCTATTTTATATACAATAAATTATTTTTTCTTTTTATTTTAATTTTCTGATCTCAAATAGAGTTCGAAACCAACTGCCGTACAGGTAGCATCGGATCAATAAATATTCAATATTTCTTATCAGTTGACCTCAGTTCGCTTCGAACCTTCGGCCAGGTATACTGTGCCTCACGTGAGTGTAAACAAACATTGTTATCATCCAAAGTGACATACAAATTGAATTTATTAGTGAAGTGTTATATAATAATCAAATAAATGTACCCGTAAGGGTACATTTATTTTCGTTCATTGAATATATAATTTAAAAAACTGTTAATTAAGGCATAATTAATAATTATGCAAAATGAACCATATAATCCACCAATTCCGTTAGTTGAAGTTGATAAAGTGCTTAACTGCAGTCCCGAAAGTGAACATCTTTTACATAAGTCACAGCCAGCAATTAATTTCGTAAATCCTACAATATGCAATAACAACATGAATGAAGAACAAATGGAATCCTGCAACGAGCCCTCAACTTATAATTCCATTCCTTGGCAAGTTGTTGATAGTCCTAAAAGGAAACGTCCAAACCGACAAGTAGATCAGCCAATTCAATTAACAAATAGATTTAACGTATTAACAAACAAAGAGCCTATTGCTGTTTCAGAAATATCAAAAAAAAATTTGCCACCGCCAGTTTTTATTTACGGTGTTGTTGATTTCCGAGGTATGGTTGATGAAATCAGAACTATTCTAAATATCAAAAATTTTACCACTAAAACATTTCCTAATGATATAATCAAATTTATTGTTTCTTCTGTTGATGATTATAAAAACCTCGTTAAATATCTCCGAGGTCGTAGAGCAGTTTTTCATACCTATCAGATTAGCAGCGAAAGAGCATACAGAGTGGTCATGAAATATATGCATTATTCAACCGATATTACAGAGCTAAAAACAGCAATTGAAACTTTTGGGCATAAAGTTAGGAATATAACAAATGTTATTCACTTTAGAAGTAAATTACCACTCAACATGTTTTATGTTGATTTAGAGCCAAGCAGCAATAACTCCGATATCTTCAAATTAAATAAAATCCTAAATCAAATTGTGCATTTTGAACCTCCAATGAGATCATCAGAAATAGCACAGTGCAGTAGATGCCAAATGTATGGTCATACAAAATCTTACTGCAACCGGCCATTTAGGTGTGTAAAATGTGGTGATCAACATGAGAGTAAAAAATGTACAAAATCAAAAGAATTACCTGCATTTTGCACTATTGTGAGAGTCCCATACCGCAAATTATAGGGGTTCCTAACTTATAGAACCTCTTGAACAGTAAACCTAAAATAAATACCAATAGCAATAGTGCGACTAATCAAAATTATTCGAATAATCATCCAAATTATGCAAAGCATTCTACTTTTGATCATCGTAATGAAAATCTTTTTAATTCAGAACAAT
>NW_020538040.1:31129432-31285779 GCF_003426905.1 Ctenocephalides felis
ATATCTCAAACACTGCATATTTTTATTATTTATATTAATATATATGTCAAACCTACTGGTAAAAGTCTATAATATAAATCTTATCATTAATCTAAATTAATCTAATATTTAATATTTTAACACTTTATTGACCGCTAGCCTATTAATTGACTTTTATTACCAGCATCAGGTGAATGACTGCCTCAATCTTGAGTCCATAAAGTGTTAAGAGTGTAGTTGCTAAAAAAGCTTATTAAGTTTTAAAACGTGATATCTGTATTTATGTTGCCACTAAGTATAATATTATTTTTTTAGAATTCCCGTAAATATCTTTGGCGACTCTACAATCTTCTTGACCTAAAATTTAATCTTCGTCTAAACTTGTCAGAGCTAATTTATGCAAAACTAATATTTACAATCTCAAGCGACTGGTTTGGTTTGCGAAGCTCCGCACGATCTCCGTAACTTCGTCCATTCATTAAAGTGCTTTCTATTTAAAAGATTTATACTTTATCTAATATTTTCAATAATAAACGAAATCTATCCAATGAATCTTGTTCGGAATAATCATATTTTATCGATATTCGCCGACAGATTCGTTTTGAGCGATATCCGAGCGTGAGACCTACTTTCTGAAAAGTAAAGTTTGCGACGCAAAATCAACCGACCCGAAAGCAGATTTGATGAGATGTTTTTGTTTAGACACTTGTATAATAAATCATACCGTGTGCCAGACGCGATTTTGCTTGTTTTAGATTTAAAAAAACTCATCCTATACGTTTTAACTTTTATCTGCCCATTTTTATAATATAATGAATTTATAATTTTGTTATTAAAGTTTTGTGAGAATTTGTAATAAAAAGTTGGCTGCGCTGATTAGGAAACCTGACACGAAATATTGTTGATCAAGGTTGAAGATTCCATTTTCTGAAATACTAATTTTGAATAATATTTTTGCTAGCACTGAATTGCCAATATAGTCTAGTCATTATAGTAAGTTCACCTCAGAATTCGAGATACCCAGCTGTAAGTCTGTAAATACTTGTATATTGACATCCTAAAGTTGTCTCAAAACCTACATATGGTATTGATACCCTATGTAGGTTTTGAGACAACTTTAGGGTATCAATATACAAGTGATGAATCAAATTTAACTTCGTTGAATGAAAGCATTGATGAAATAGAGACATTAGGAACATTCGAGTACAGGATAATAGTCTTCAGAGAATTTTATATTGGGCAGATCAAGCCTAGTTCCTAATGTCTTTATTTCATCAATGCTTTATTCAACGAACTTAAATTTGATTCATCTTGTATATTGACACCCTAATGTTGTCTCAAAACCTACATATGGTATTGACACCCTATGTAAGTTTTGAGACAACTTTAGGGTATCAATATGCAAGTATTTACAGACTTATAGCTGGGTATCTCGAATTCCGAGATTCTTACCTAATTTAAGCTTAAATGACTGGAGTAATAGATTTATTATGACAAATTTAAATAGTGATGTATGGTATCGTGCCTTAAGACAAAATGCTTTCTCGTACCATAATAAATATTTGAAAATAAAATTTATAAAATAAATTGAAAAAAAAAAAAATTCTTTTGTTCGCAATCGTTTTTCAACAAGCAGAAAGATTTGAATCATTCAAATCGGATGTTATTCTCTCGAAAACTGCAATTTTTTGCACATTGAGCTCAGTATCTCCGAAACGGCTGGACCTGCCTTTGCCAATAACTAATCAGCACATCTCCCTATCAATAATAATCTAATATTTTTTAACCATTCAAATCGGTTAATCCGTGCGCCCGAAAACGCGCTCAAAATATTGTATCTATACATACACACACACATCCATTTTTGCTAAGGCATGCCAAAATGTTCAGAAACCTTCAGAATGTGAAAATATGCAAAAACTTTAATTTAGATTTTTAGACGACTACAATAGTTAAAAATGAATATCTATTATATAACGGAGTTAGGGGGCTATTTGCCAATAGTGACACTTGGTGACAGGCGTCTTTCAATAGGTTCTTAAACGGTATTAAAATGTTTTTTTTTTGTCATAGCTAGGCCGACGCAGTATACGGAACTATGCAGGCCCGTCATTTTTGACGGGTAATATAAAATTGGACCATCAAAATTTTGCTTTGTGTTATTACTATCGACTAATTTTATATTTTACATATCTTATTTCTTTTCAGCTCCAAACACGGGGCAAGTAGCAACACTGCACTTTTTCTAGAAATGACTAATTGTGAAATAATGAACAACAGTTATGGAATTATTCTACTTGATTTGGTAGACGTATAGCTACAGCAACTATCTCTCTTTATTTTATAGAAATATAATCAGTCGATCTCAAGATATGTTAATTAAAAAAAAAACATGTTAACCTTGCTGCTAGCACCTACCCTATATATATTTACAAAAATTAATAACTATTAAACGGAACTGGGAGACCAGAATTATAAGTTTCATTTAAATCATATTTAGTTTATTTGTTATTGACACAATAAAATATCTACTCACCTTTATCGCACTTATTGTCGGTTATATTTGATAGCAAATAGAATTTTTTATGCTATCATGACCATCATTTCTTTTATTGTATCTGTTTTATCATACATAATTCATATTAAACTCTCTTCTTCCATTGTTGTGTCTAGCATTCCATATAAAAAATTCAAAGCTTTTATCGAGTTTATGTTCATCTTGATGGAGTGCATCATGTTAAAAAGATTTTTATATGGTTTTTCAATATTTTTCCTAAATATTAGATCAAAAAATAAAATAATTTTGTGGAATAAATTAAATTGAATTAATTGCAACTTGTAGATATTATATCGGGTGATTAAAGATGTCGACTAATATATCAAATATAACATCCCATATTATATTGTGTAATAATAACGCAAACCGAAATTTTGTGATAATACAATTATATATCACTCTTTTTTATTTCTTTTATCAATTACAATCTCTCTTTATACAAAAGAAGACATTCAGTAATTTTGAGGATACATGGATAAATAACATCTATTTTAAAAGGTTACTCAGTAGTAAGCCTTTTAAACTTTGATAAATAAATGAAAATTAATTGCTGTTATATGAAGTGAAATTAAGACTTAAATTATGGATAAATGCAATAAATAAATAATAATAATACTAAATTGAATAAATTATATATTACATGTCAAAAATGACGGACCTGCACAGTTCTCTATACATATTGCGTCGGCCCGCGGGAGTAGTTATAACAATGTTATGGAGGATGGTTTACATGTCCAAAATGTAGAGACAAAAAAAAATTATCGTTCAAGATCCTATTGTAAAACGCCTGTTGCTACTTACCCCTGTTGCAATAAGCCTCCTAGCTCCCCTATATAATATATATTGTATGCATATATTTAGTTTCAAAGAGGAGAAATAATGTCAGTTACGGCACAAGTTTGAATCTCTCTTCACGTTGTCAGTTGCAAACTAACCTGAGGTGCAAGAATTCTAAACTTGAAAATAATTTCTCTATTAACTTTACTTTTATACAAACTTGTAATGTAGTAGCATTTGCATTCACTGAAAGTAAATTAACAAATTACAGCAAACTTTTGTATAATCTTTGTTTTAAATAAATATTATTTTTGGCAATCACGGAAATTAGTTTAGATTTTTAGTTATGATAATCTTACATCTGCGTAATGTTTTTTAAAAGTTTGGATTTATAGATGTACCAACTTATATCAAAATAATAAACGAAGTGATCTATCTGTATACAAGTAACAGTTAGTATTAAAGAATTCGAGCAAAAAAACTTTAAGTACAATGATGCGGTCTACGGATCATGTTATGTAGGGCTCTGACTGCAATAATGGAAACTTGTTCGAACAAACATACTTCGTCTTTTTTCCTTTGGATCTTATATAAAAATCAGTATAGTTTAGCTGTTATGACGACTGACACTACCCTGGCACAACCGTACCCAGTCTCCCTTACTCTAAATATGCAATGATTTGCATTTGAAGTTTCAAGATGGTTGCAAAAATTATCAAGAAACAAATATGTCTAAATATGTTAATGAAATATGATTATTCTGAGCAATATTCTTAAATCCTTCTGAACGAATTTTATTTGTGAAGAAAATTATATGTGAAATGTTATCAGTTTTTTTATGTGGTTCTATATGGTACATCTATGCCTGTTCAAATATCGGATTAACTAATCAATTTTCTATAACTTCTTGGTATTATATGAACGTATTCTGTTTGATGGATTCTATTACTACGTATGACGTAGTTTAGTCTGAATACATCAAAATTGGCCGAACTAACATTGAAATCTGAGTAATTGCCCATCAGTTATCTGTGGATACCCGTTGTAAATCCAAATTCATTAATCTTATTCGATATTTATTAATCACTTCTATCGACCTATCACGCGCTCTAACTTATAATCGATATATTTATAAAGTGATACGATTTAATATATTCTCGTGTATTGCTTTAATTTTTTGCGTGTAATTGACTTAATAAATTTTCGAGTTTTATAAATATGGTTTTGCACTTCCAATTGTACCTTACACTTTTAGTCTTTCTTAGTTAATTAGTCAGATATTTTCATGTATGAAGTACAAATATTATAAACATATTTTTTCAAATTTGACAGAGTTAAAAAAAAGAAAATGATATCGATGTAATAAAAATTCTTCCTTTTTTCATATCCCGATTTTTTTTAAAAGTAATACTTATCTCGGATTTAGATTTTTTGTCCCAGGTTTTCAAAAAGTATAGGCCCATATTGAATCTTCGCTCTTACTTGATAATAAAATTACTACCCATCAAATATATAAAAATCTTATGTACAATTAGTATGCTTATGTGAAAAAGGCGCATTAAAATAGCCTCTCACATTCATAATTTTGAACTTTTATTGCCAATTTTACAAAAATTAACAAAAATTATAAGAATAAACTTCATGACTGCCTGGAATACCAAAGTGCTAATTATTTTTAAAAAACTATGAAGAAAATTGAACAAAATTTTATAATAAGTTTGAAAGCTGTCGGATTTTTATTGCATTCTTAAATAATGTTTGTTATTTTAAAATCATATTTATTTTTTTAGTATTTACCCCACCCCCAAAAGAAATGTACATTATCAAACCGTGATTCAAATTATATACCAGATTTTGCGATAGTAACATCAACGTTTTTAAGGAGCTGATTTTATTAAATGCTTGCCACAAACACGATGCTTGTATTTTTTTATTATTTTTCTTAAACAATTGGTAAAAAGGTCTACCACCGATATCTCAAAAACAAATAAATAAAAGTTATGAATTTTTTAACAATATTTGGAAGTAGAGGGGAAATTATGTGTAATTAGCCATCTACCTTTAATCTTACGACGTCGCTCTCGGTTTTATTTCATTGTTATTATATTTGGTTGTGAGCACTGTTGTTTAGTTTACGAGACCTTAGCATAATTTTTAAGTTTACGTTATTTAACTATTTTATAAGGTGTATTATTATTTTTAAGTTAGATTCAACAGTTTTTTATATAACCTTGAAAAAAGCTTACGCATGGGTGTGGTAAAAAGGACCAACTGAACCTTTACCCTGGCATAGGTGTAAACAATAAAAAAGTAAGTTAATAAAAGCAATTTTACAGGAGATAAATTAAATATATAGTTATTCTAGCTCTGCTGATGAATATTTCTGATGAAATACCAGACACAGGTGGGTAAAAAAATTACCCACAGTTTTCATTGGTTGAATAATGTAGATTTTATTTCGCGAAATCCCTTTGAAATTGAAAATTATACATTGGACATGTTTGCCCCCTGGCCGTCCCATTTTATCCCGCCTATATGGTAAGAAAGACCGGGTGACAAATTTTTGAAAAACAGCAACTGCACATGTCTTCAATGATTAATTATCTGGTAGTTTTACTAAACGTTGTCAGATAGTTTCTTGTTATTTGTTGTGATATAATTGGTTTGGATTTCACAATATAATTGCTCAAAGTCAAATTGGACCTTTGTGCTCCGCTCTATCCTATTTAAAAACATATTATATCATTTCGAAAATTTTGATGAATTTTTTATTTTAGTTCAGTTTAATTTCTTTTATTTAACACAACAGACAAATGAAATCATTTCGATAGCATAATTGCGGAAGTAAAAAATTATATTTTTGTTTATGAATTTTTATCTTTTTATAGAAAAATTCAGATACAGAATTACAAATAAATAATTATTGAACTGAGATTAAAACATCTATATGGTGATTAATTGAGGAATTCAATATCTATCAGAAATTCAATTGCAATTATCGACTCGCAGCTTTATTTTTTTATTTGATTTTATTTTCTTCTATAACTATAGGCGGAAAAGATAAATATATAATAGAACATTTCTCGAAGTTTATAGGAAAGTTTTTATCACTTTCATTAGAACTAGCTAGAACTTGAAGCAGAACGTTTCAGCCGATCTTTTGAAACTTGATAAAGTAACTCTCATGGTACATGTCAGTAGCACTTGCGAATGTTCGCTATTGAAAAATTCCGTGTCAAATCCATTTGACTAGGAGTGTATGGCATTGTGCCTTAAGGCAAATTGCTATAACTTCGCGTACCGTAATGTAAAATTGTTAAAAGCTTTAAATTATTTTGAAATGTTGAAGGAAATGAGATTTTTGATAATTCAGACATTTTTGAAAAAAATGTAATTTTTTACCGTTTTTATCACATAATAATAACTAGATTTATAGTAATAACTAAATTAAATTTCATTAATGTTCAAATACTTGTTTTGTTACCTCAAACTGAAATCCAGTATCCATGTCAACAAAATAAAACAAATGTTCAATTAAAAAAACAATATTTTTATGAAATTATTTTTATAAGAGAGATTTTTTTCAATATTTTTTACAAAGTGAGGAACAGTATATCTATCACATTTATAAAAATACATTTTTTAAGTCTACGCCAAATTTCTTCTTCCTGATGATGACATCTAATCCCAAGGAATTCACATAGTCAAATCAGGTATTTTTGACTTATTCACCATTCTGGTGAATTTGATCATACGTGAGTCGATACGTGTCCACTGATTATAATCAAATAATGCACCATCATTCTTTATTATATCTGGCCTTGTGAATATATTTACAAACACTTTAAGATGAGGCCTAGGAATTGGAGCAACCCAAGTATTCAGCAAAACCCGAAGAATGTCACAAGTAGTCAATGGGGTATATTTGACTTAACTTGGTCATTCTGGGTATGACTTGGCATAATGGATTTTTCTTCAATTTATCTGGCCTTGCAAACATATTTGCAAATATTGAAAGATGAGGCCTAAGAATTATGGCAGATTAAGAAAGTAAGCATCAAATCCCAAAGAATGTCACAAGTTGTTGGGAGTCGATACGTGTCTGTTGGTGATGATACCATACCATAATGGGCCTTTTTCTATCTTTGCCTTGCAAATTATTATTTATTAACATCACAAGATGAGGCCTATAAAAAGTGTCATATCAAGAGAGTATACCTGTCCTAAGCCATCACCAGAAATTGCTCCATGTCAGAAATAAAAACCACTGATTACGAATGTCAAAATCTTGTCTCTTCGTTTTCAAGGATCTTGTGAGCAAGGATTTAACCTCTGTCAATGGATGAACTTTTTGTCGGTGAGCCTCTCACGAATTATTTTCGTCTGAATGGTGACTGCGATGAGGTGAGCAACCAAGGTGGGGCCTGTGGTTGCCGCAACTTCGCAAATAATGCAGGAGGAATCCTATCTACACGACGCCCAAGGAAGTTCTTGAACTTGGCTTGGAGGTCCATCAACACACTTTCCACTGATTGTTAATACAATTTTTATACTAATAATAGTGAAATTATTATACAAATTGTTATACAAAAAATATAATATAAAAATATTTTACAAAATTTGACATACTAATTATACTGTCTTTTGTTTTCTATTATATATTTTTTCATACTTTTGATTATTCAAATCTGTTGAACCGTGTTTTAGAAATTGTCGACTAAAATTTGTATCCGTGTAATACACACACATACACACATATACTCCCACATACATCATTTTTTTAAGGTATGTCAAATTGTTCAGAAACCTTTGAAATGTAAAATTTTCAATGTTTTTGCGATTAATATAACTTACTTTAGGGGAAGATAATTTTCTGTTTATGAATTTAGTTTATGAAGATAGTTTTCTGTCGAATATACCTTTCTGTTTATGAATGAAATATCGTTAAATAATTCACAACCAAGAAAATTGATTGCAACTATCATATATAATTGCATATTATAATATCTATTTGTACCAACATCATAACTTATTAAATTTCGAATTTCCTTGCTCAAATGGTTCCAAATTGATAAAAAACAATTCTCTGAAAGTTTTAGCTCTTAATATCGTCCTTCAGATAGAGCGCAATTCAATCCAAGTTTTGTATGGAAATAGCATGAAAAAATTTTGAAAAATAAAAAAAAAAAATCCTGGAACCCCACTGAGAGGTCCATCATACAAAAACTGCAATAAATCATCGTTTTTGGTATTTTACTTAGCAAATTTTTTTTTTCTGATATTAAGAATTCATTTTAGAGGTATGGTTTCTTCAGCAAAGTATCTTAGTTTGATTCCTGGTATCCGAAAATCATATGTGCATAAGTGACTTCTAAATCGACCCAAAACGTTTTGACCAATTTTTTTACGAAATAAATATAAATAAAATCAATGATTCTAACAATCGGCCAGCATCTATTTATATACCCCTAAGTCTTAAGGGTTGTATAGTGTACAAATCTACACCAAAAATGAACGTTTGGATTCTGCTTCGTAATTAAAAACTCAGAATCAATGAATTATTGAAAAGTGCAATATTAATATAGCAAATTTATACTTATGGTATAACAATAATGGTATAATATATTAATAATGGTCATATATGATCACAGATAAGTATGAGCTCTAAGAAAAACCAAAAACAACTACGAGAAGATTATTAAAAAGTTATGAAATATGGAAGAAATCGAAACGGAAAAAGGCAAAAATAACTGCAAATTACTGCAAAGAATGGCGAAAGAGAAACTATACTCGACACTGTTATGAAATAAACAGGAAACTGGATTGGACTCATCTCGCAAATACAGCACCAAAAATGATTGACGACGAGAGAAAATACAGAAAACTCAAATGCGGAACACAGAGAATTCAAGAAAAACTTTTTTTTTAAGTTGCAAGAAGAAAAATATTATTTGACAATGAGAAAAATGGCAATCCTACGTAGCAGATTTATTTTCACACAAAACACTTATAGTAATAAATGACACAACATATTAATAAATTACTTATCTAATTTACTAATGTCATATTTGTAGGATAATCTGCTACTAATAGTAATAATTTTTCTTTACAAGAATTTACTACAGCTAGCCAAGAAATGAATGAAAATAGAATAACACCAAGTTTTCAATACCATGACCTTTGTTTTTGAGTTCATAACCATTAATATAATTACGTTTAATACTATATTAGCCTAATTGTGTTTTGATTATGCAAAGCTCCTGAAGGACAAACAGTGACTAGGTAAACAGTATTTATCTATGTTCATTAATAAGTTATGATATTGGTACAAATAGATATTATAATATGCAATTATATATGATAGTTGCAATCAATTTTCTTGGTTGTGAATTATTTAACGATATTTCATTTATAAACAGAAAGGTATATTTAAAATTATCTTCCCCTAAAGTAAGCTATATTAATCGCAAAAACATTGAAAATTTTACATTTCAAAGGTTTCTGAACAATTTGACATACCTTAAAAAAATGATGTATGTGGGAGTATATGTGTGTATGTGTGTGTATTACACGGATACAAATTTTAGTCGACAATTTCTAAAACACGGTTCAACAGATTTGAATAATCAAAAGTATGAAAAAATATATAATAGAAAACAAAAGACAGTATAATTAGTATGTCAAATTTTGTAAAATATTTTTATATTATATTTTTTGTATAACAATTTGTATAATAATTTCACTATTATTAGTATAAAAATTGTATTAACAATCAGTGGAAAGTGTGTTGATGGACCTCCAAGCCAAGTTCAAGAACTTCCTTGGGCGTCGTGTAGATAGGATTCCTCCTGCATTATTTGCGAAGTTGCGGCAACCACAGGCCCCACCTTGGTTGCTCACCTCATCGCAGTCACCATTCAGACGAAAATAATTCGTGAGAGGCTCACCGACAAAAAGTTCATCCATTGACAGAGGTTAAATCCTTGCTCACAAGATCCTTGAAAACGAAGAGACAAGATTTTGACATTCGTAATCAGTGGTTTTTATTTCTGACATGGAGCAATTTCTGGTGATGGCTTAGGACAGGTAATACTCTCTTGATATGACACTTTTTATAGGCCTCATCTTGTGATGTTAATAAATAATAATTTGCAAGGCAAAGATAGAAAAAGGCCCATTATGGTATGGTATCATCACCAACAGACACGTATCGACTCCCAACAACTTGTGACATTCTTTGGGATTTGATGCATACTATCTTAATCTGCCATAATTCCTAGGCCTCATATTTCAATGATTGTAAATATATTTGCAAAGCTAGATTTGATAATATTGACTCCCATACCCAGAATGACCAAGTTAAGTCAAATATACCCTATTCGACTACTTGTGACATTCTTCGGGTTTTGCTGAATACTTGGGTTGCCGCAATTCCTAGGCCTCATCTTCAAGTGTTTGTAAATATATTCACAAGGCCAGATATAATAAAGAATGATGGTGCATTATTTGATTATAATCAGTGGACACTCACATATGAAGAAATTCACCAGAATGGTTGATGAATGAGAAAAGTAAGTAAAAAAATACCCTATTTAACTTGTGACATTCTTTGGGATTTGATGCTTACTTTCTTAATCTGCCATAATTCTTAGGCCTCATCTTTCAATATTTGCAAATATGTTTGCAAGGCCAGATAAAGATTGAATAAAAATCCATTATGACCAAGTCATACCCAGAATGACCAAGTTAAGTCAAATATACCCCATTTGACTACTTGTGACATTCTTCGGGTTTTGCTGAATACTTGGGTTGCTCCAATTCCTAGGCCTCATCTTAAAGTGTTTGTAAATATATTCACAAGGCCAGATATAATAAAGAATGATGGTGCATTATTTGATTATAATCAGTGGACACGTATCGACTCACGTATGATCAAATTCACCAGAATGGTGAATAAGTCAAAAATACCTGATTTGACTATGTGAATTCCTTGGGATTAGATGTCATCATCAGGAAGAAGAAATTTGGCGTAGACTTAAAAAATGTATTTTTATAAATGTGATAGATATACTGTTCCTCACTTTGTAAAAAATATTGAAAAAAATCTCTCTTATAAAAATAATTTCATAAAAATATTGTTTTTTTAATTGAACATTTGTTTTATTTTGTTGACATGGATACTGGATTTCAGTTTGAGGTAACAAAAACAAGTATTTGAACATTAATGAAATTTAATTTAGTTATTACTATAAATCTAGTTATTATTATGTGATAAAAACGGTAAAAAATTACATTTTTTTCAAAAATGTCTGAATTATCAAAAATCTCATTTCCTTCAACATTTTCAAAATAATTTAAAGCTTTTAACAATTTTACATTACGGTACGCGAAGTTATAGCAATTTGCCTTAAGGCACAATGCCATACACTCCTAGTCAAATATTGGATTTGACACGGAATTTTTCAATAGCGAACATTCGCAAGTGCTACTGACATGTACCATGAGAGTTACTTTATCAAGTTTCAAAAGATCGGCTGAAACGTTCTGCTTCAAGTTCTAGCTAGTTCTAATGAAAGTGATAAAAACTTTCCTATAAACTTCGAGAAATGTTCTATTATATATTTATCTTTTCCGCCTATAGTTATAGAAGAAAATAAAATCAAATAAAAAAATAAAGCTGCGAGTCGATAATTGCAATTGAATTTCTGATAGATATTGAATTCCTCAATTAATCACCATATAGATATTTTAATCTCAGTTCAATAATTATTTATTTGTAATTCTGTATCTGAATTTTTCTATAAAAATATAAAAATTCATAAACAAAAAGATAAATTTTTACTTCCGCAATTATGCTATCGAAATCTCTCCGTAAAAAACTGAGTTACCATTTTTTGCACTTTTTGGCCCGTATCTTCGGAACGGCTAGACCTGCCTTCGCCAAAAACTAATCAGCACGTCTCCTTATCAATACGAATCGAATGTTTTTGAATTATTCAAATCGGTTGATCGGTGTTCCCGAAATCGTCGACGAAAATTTGTATCCGCACATACATACATACACGCACACATACACACACACATACATACATTTTTGAAACGTAAAGATATATAAAAATTTTCGTTTTCTATTTTTTTGCGATTACTACAACTTGCCCTACGGGAAGTTAAAAAGCCATTTCGGGCATTACTGGGCCATCGGTCAAGTAATCATCTAAAAATAATAATTACCACAACGGCCAATAAAATATCAAAATTCTAAATGCTGTTCAAAAACAAAAAGCAAGTGTGGTGATTTTAGCAGAAAAAACAAGCAGCAAAAGCTTAAGGAACTGAGAACTTTTACTCAAAGAATTATGAAAATCCCATTTTTCCATGTATATTCATCACATTTACTATCGGGTATAATTTTGAAAACAAAAACTCTGAAGCAAATTCTTTATTTTAATACCACCATCTACTGAATTTAAGCCTAACACCTAACTGTACTGAATTTGAGAAAAGATCCAAAGACTGACCACATTACTTTTCAAGAGTCAAAAAAGCATCTGGCCTTATGATGTATGTTAAAAGCCAATAAATAATAAAAAAAAAACAAAGAGTCAAAAGTAAGTTTTTTGTTCGATTTTTTTTAATAATAACTGTTGCTTATATACATGTAGCTCACTTTGTTTATTTTGGTGTAAATTGAATATTAGGTGTTTTTAGCTATTTTTTAACCTATTTTTAAGCCTGTCACAACCGTCCATGCAATGTGGACTCTTCCTTGCATAACTTGATTTTATGACTATTATATTTAAGGACAGTTCAGTATTTCCACGTAGACAAATGTACAAATTACCATTTAATTTACGTTTCTCTCAGCGAACTGGTAAATTAACAAAATTATTGTTGATTGGCATAACCGGACCCACTCTCTCCTTATTTATTAATAATTTATAAGCCAATAATACAGTCTAAGAAAAACAAACAAAGCGACTTAAATAAAGAAGAGCAAACGCCATGCCAAACCACATCCTGATTTGACCAATATTGATAACATCATTTATTCACATATAAATATTCTGTAGCAGATTTCTCACTTCAAAATCAATAATGTCTTTCATTATCAACTCAATCCGATCGAAAAAAATTTTCACAAACATTTTCAAACAAATTTAGTGCAAATGCAGGCTATACTTTCAATTTTCAGCGATTTTCTCGCCAAGAGACAGAAGTATGGAATGATAATTCCACTAATTATTACACTATCTATTGCAATCGTCCCAATAATAAACTTTTATTTTATTCATTTTTGGCGCCCAATAAATAAACATTTCTATAAAGTATAAGTGCTGCATATAATTTAACAAATAACTTATCCGTTAATAAAAAATATTATAGATCAATATTATCATTCTTAATACTCTATTTGAGATCCACACAAATATTGGTAGAAATAATATATCATATTTGAGATGAATCTATGTCTGCAGTATGTACTTTATTATGATGAGATAAATCAAGATTATACTGTTCAACAAATCCTAACATATATCAAAATCACTTTAACTGCAATATGACAGTAAGTAAAAGTTTACGTTTATCCTGGAGATAATCTTACCTTACCTATCGTAATGGTAGTATTATCTGTGCAAGAGGCACGAAACGAAATAGACGAATATCTATATATATACTATTCTATATATATATATATATATATATATATATATATATATATATATATATATATATATATATATATATATATATATAGTGATGTGCCAAGTCGAATCAAGTGATTCGAATCATTCGAATCAAGCCTTTAACGACTTGATTCGAATCAGATTTTACTTGATTCGAATCAACTCGTATCAAGCCGCGAAATATTTACTGTGATAAAACATGTGTGAACACAAATTTTCATAAATATAAAAAAAATGTTTTAATTTAATTCAATATTATAATAATATAAATAATAATAATAATAAATATAAAAAATAATAATAATAAATATAAAAAATAAATCTTGAATTAAATCATGCGAGTCACCCGCCTTTAATACGCTTAAATGTATCACCCGACTCCAATTTATATGACTTTAACCGCATTCAAGTCGATATGAATTCATCCGAGTTCCTATGACTCAAACCGACTTATCCCGACTTCAAGTCGTTATGAATTGATTCGAGTTCCTAAGACTCAAACCGACTTATCCCGACTTCAAGTCGTTATGAATTGATTCGAGTTCCTAAGACTCAAACCGACTTATCCCGACTTGAGTTCGAAACATGTGTCCGTGTTTAGCGTATCGACTTATGGAGATGCAGTGCGTATGGGTCTTGAGTGTTTGTTTATTTTTGACTAAGCGCTGAGAGCAAATTTGTTCATGAAATATCAAAAACTCATTTAGATAATAAATACGCGATTTAGATTTCAATTATTATCAAAATAAACTACACAACGAGTTTTATACACATACAAAATTATTATATTTTAATTATGCAAGTAATGGCAAATTCACACAAATGAAATAATATCAATCTTTACAGTAGTGGATTGAATTTTAAGTCATTCGTAAGACGTTAGATTAGATCTAAACAATCAATAATATACACATGCATTCGTTCAACGTAAGATTAAGAATATTGTTTTATATGCTTTAGTGATAGAGAAGTGTTTGGTTATATTTTACTGTAAATTCACTTGAAAGATTAGTTATATTTGTAGCTAGTTTATTATTATATATATAGTATAAATGTATTCATCTCTGCACTTTTTGGAATTAATTGCTTACTAAATTAATTATTTCACTTATAAAATTATTAAAATGATATTATTTCTTCTCTTAAATTATAATTGTTCATATATGAACTTGATTCGAATTGATTCGAATCATGATTCGAATCAGGTTTTTTTCTGATTCGAATCACTCGAATCAGGAAATTTTCGAGTCGGCACATCACTAATATATATATATATATATATATGATTTAGTAGTTAATTTTGATGTTGAAATATATGAGTGAGTTCTTGAGGGCGATACATCAAACAAAGAAAAGGCAAAGATTTATAAAATAATCTTTAATTCCAAACGTTTCGACATTCAATTTAATGTCATCATCAGTGGATATTACGTTGGTAGGTTACATCTAGAGAAGTGTACACAACACTAGAAATTGGCACTAACATTTATACAACTAACTTGTCAACACCATGCATTTTTTTATAATTTTTTGTATGATGTAAAAAGAAAAATGATAGTTTTATTTGAACAAAAATGTAAGTAAAATTAGGTGATTTCTGCCAAGACTTCTGTACTTTGCGCGTTCCGAGGCTTATGCGAGTCACAGAACGTTTCAGCCGATCTTTTGAAACTTGATAAAGTAACTCTCATGGTACATGTCAGTAGCACTTGCGAATGTTCGCTATTGAAAAATTCCGTGTCAAATCCAATATTTGACTAGGAGTGTATGGCATTGTGCCTTAAGGCAAATTGCTATAACTTCGCGTACCGTAATGTAAAATTGTTAAAAGCTTTAAATTATTTTGAAAATGTTGAAGGAAATGAGATTTTTGATAATTCAGACATTTTTGAAAAAAATGTAATTTTTTACGGTTTTTATCACATAATAATAACTAGATTTATAGTAATAACTAAATTAAATTTCATTAATGTTCAAATACTTGTTTTTGTTACCTCAAACTGAAATCCAGTATCCATGTCAACAAAATAAAACAAATGTTCAATTAAAAAAACAATATTTTTATGAAATTATTTTTATAAGAGAGATTTTTTTCAATATTTTTTACAAAGTGAGGAACAGTATATCTATCACATTTATAAAAATACATTTTTTAAGTCTACGCCAAATTTCTTCTTCCTGATGATGACATCTAATCCCAAGGAATTCACATAGTCAAATCAGGTATTTTTGACTTATTCACCATTCTGGTGAATTTGATCATACGTGAGTCGATACGTGTCCACTGATTATAATCAAATAATGCACCATCATTCTTTATTATATCTGGCCTTGTGAATATATTTACAAACACTTTAAGATGAGGCCTAGGAATTGGAGCAACCCAAGTATTCAGCAAAACCCGAAGAATGTCACAAGTAGTCAAATGGGGTATATTTGACTTAACTTGGTCATTCTGGGTATGACTTGGTCATAATGGATTTTTATTCAATCTTTATCTGGCCTTGCAAACATATTTGCAAATATTGAAAGATGAGGCCTAAGAATTATGGCAGATTAAGAAAGTAAGCATCAAATCCCAAAGAATGTCACAAGTTGTTGGGAGTCGATACGTGTCTGTTGGTGATGATACCATACCATAATGGGCCTTTTTCTATCTTTGCCTTGCAAATTATTATTTATTAACATCACAAGATGAGGCCTATAAAAAGTGTCATATCAAGAGAGTATTACCTGTCCTAAGCCATCACCAGAAATTGCTCCATGTCAGAAATAAAAACCACTGATTACGAATGTCAAAATCTTGTCTCTTCGTTTTCAAGGATCTTGTGAGCAAGGATTTAACCTCTGTCAATGGATGAACTTTTTGTCGGTGAGCCTCTCACGAATTATTTTCGTCTGAATGGTGACTGCGATGAGGTGAGCAACCAAGGTGGGGCCTGTGGTTGCCGCAACTTCGCAAATAATGCAGGAGGAATCCTATCTACACGACGCCCAAGGAAGTTCTTGAACTTGGCTTGGAGGTCCATCAACACACTTTCCACTGATTGTTAATACAATTTTTATACTAATAATAGTGAAATTATTATACAAATTGTTATACAAAAAATATAATATAAAAATATTTTACAAAATTTGACATACTAATTATACTGTCTTTTGTTTTCGATTATATATTTTTTCATACTTTTGATTATTCAAATCTGTTGAACCGTGTTTTAGAAATTGTCGACTAAGATTAGTATCCGTGTAATACACAGACATACACACATATACTCCCACACAAACACATACATCCATTTTATCTAAGGTATGGCAAAATGTTCAGAAAACTTTGAAATGCAAATTTTTTAATGTTTTTGCGATTACTACAACTTACTTTAGGGGAAGATAATTTTAAATATACCTTTCTGTTTATGAATGAAATATCGTTAAATAATTCACAACCAAGAAAATTGATTGCAACTATCATATATAATTGCATATTATAATATCTATTTGTACCAATATCATAACTTATTAATTAACATAGATAAATACTGTTTACCTAGTCACTGTTTGTCCTTCAGGAGCTTTGCATAATCAAAACACAATTAGGCTAATATAGTATTAAACATAATTATATTAATGGTTATGAACTCAAAAACAAAGGTCATGGTATTAAAAACTTGGTGTTATTCAATTTTCATTCATTTCTTGGCAAATTAGTAAATTATTGTAAAGAAAAATTATTACTATTAGTAGTAGATTATGCTACAAATATGACATTAGTAAGTTAGATAAGTAATTTATTAATATGTTGTGTCATTTATTACTATAAGTGTGAAAATAAATCTGTTACTGAGGATTGCCATTATTCTCGTTGTCGAAGAATATTTTTCTACTTGCAACTTATAAAAAAAGTTTTGCTTGAATTCTCTGTGTTCCGCATTTGAGTTTTCTGTATTTTCTCTCGTCGTCAATTATTTTTGGTGCTGTATTTGCGAGATGAGTCCAATCCAGTTTTCTGTTTATATTATTATTATTTCATAACAGTGTCAAGTATAGTTTCTCTTTCATCATTCTTTGCAGTAATTTGCAGTTAGTTTGGCCTTTTTTCGTTTCGATTTCTTTCATATTTCATAACTTTTTAATAATCTTCTGGTAGTTGTTTTTGGTTTTTCTTAGAGCTCATATCTGTGATCATATATGACTATTATTATTACATTATACTATTATTATTTGCTATATTATTACTCCACTTACCAATAATTCATTAATTTTGAGTTTTTGATTACGAAGCAGAATCCGAACGTTCATTTTTGGTGTAGATTTGTACACTATACAACCCTTAAGACTTAGAGGTATATAAATAGATGCTGGCCGATTGTTAGAATCATTGATTTTATTTATATTTATTTCGTAAAAAATCGGTCAAAACGTTTTGGGTCGATTTAAAAGTCACTTATGCACATATGATTTTCGGATACCAATCAACTAAGATACTTTGCTGAAGAAACCATACCTATAAAATGAATTCTTAATATCAGAAAAAAAATGTTTGCTAAGTAAAATACCAAAAACGATGATTTTTTGCAGTTTTAGTATGATGGACCTCTCAGTGGAGTCCCAGGATTTTTTTTTTTAATTTTCAAAAATTTTTCATGCTATTTCCATACAAAACTTTGATTGAATTGCGCTCTATCTTAAAGACGATATTAAGGGCTAAAACTTTCAGAGAATTGTTTTTTATCAATTTGGAATCATTTGAGCCCTTGGGAGCAAGGAAATTCGAAAATATCCATATTAAGGACCACCCTAATATATACATATATATATATATATATATATATATATATATATAGAATAGTATATATAGATATCCGTCCATTTCGTTTCGTGCCTCTTGCTCAGATAATACTACCAATACGATAGGTAAGGTAAAATTAACTCCAGGATGAACGTAAACTTTTACTTACTGTCATATTGCAGTTAAAGTGATTTTCATATATGTTAGGATTTGTTGAACAGTATAATCTTGCTTTATCTCGTCATAATAAAGTACTTACTGCAGACCTAGATTCATCTCAAATATGGTATATTGTTTCTACCAATATTTGTGTGGATCTCAAATAGAGTATTATGAATGATAATATTGATTTATAATATTTTTTTAAGAATAATTAATTTGTTGAATTATATATACAGCACTTATTCTTTATAAAAATGTTTATTTATTGGGCGCCAAAAGTGAATAAATTGTTCATGAAAACAAAGTAGTGGTTTTATTACATTTTTATAATATGAAGGGCTAAATTAGATAATTTTGAAATTATCAAAGAAATCTCAACAATTGTGTTAATTTTATAAAGGCAACCATTGATAAATTGCACTTTTCAGATTCAGATTTAAAGCGAAAAACGTTGGATACAACTGGCTTAAACATTTCCATGTTTTTTGCACTTTTGCCTTTTATTGCTGAACTTTTCTTATTATAGAAAGTGTTATGGTTGTTAGTCTTAGATGATTATTTTTACCAATGGCTATTACAAGGCTATTTAATGGTTGCTTCTGCAGTAATGCTCGGAATGGCTTCTCACGTGGGAACATATTTATGATCAATATTCATGAGTGGAAATGGATATCACTATCTCTTAATGATTTAAAATAATATGAAATATTGAAACGATCTTGGCCTGCACTGATATATATTTTTAATTTCATTTATCTCGGTATGACGACAACACTCAGACTGCATATCGATAGGCATGATTTGCCAAAATGCAAACATGCCAATATTGTTTATTTCGAATTCAATAAATGTGATTTATATAAAATTTGGTCATCGTCATCGATATTGGTTTTAAATCGTTTTTGCTCGGTATCACATTTAATCAATAACGTTTTATTGCACATGCTTACTCATGGAGTTATGCGTGGGGAATTAAATCACATGCGTTATGTTATTAAATATGGGTTTGGCTTTATTAAACCAGTAAATTTTATTTTGCTACAACATAACTGCTGCTTTAATTGTGTACACCTATGCTAAAATTAATTTGATCCGGTATAATCTAGAATTATTATTTACACGAACGTGACTGCCGGATAGAGAGTGTTTAATTAATTCTGCGTGTAGATATTTTGTATTGTAATAAATATTTATAATAATTGTTTTATTGTGTTCGTATATCTTTGTTTTGTTAATTGGTTGGAATTAATTCTTATTTTTTACAGCGTATATATATACGCATTCGTCTTACTATCAATCGATATTGCACTTTCAATACGAGTGTTTTTCACTGATATTTCAGTTTATTTTATATAGAGTAGAGCGGACCTTAAATATCCGCGGGTAATAAGGGCCACCAATGGTATCTCTAAAACAATTAAAGTTATGAATTTTCAACAATATTTAAAAGTAAGGTGCAAAACCATCGCCTGGATTCTTTCGACGACGCTATCAGGAGATAAACGGCAATGTTTGAAAATATAACGAAGTATTTTCTTTCCAAGTATACGTTATTTATTGTTTCATTTGATGTATTTTTATTTTGAAGTTATTTTCAACAGTTTTTTCTATAAACCTCTATAAGAGCTTATATCTGAGTGGGGTAAAAAGGATCAACTGAACCTTTAGCCTGGTAATGGTGTAATGTGTAAACAATAAAATGTAGTAGATAATAAGTAAAATAAATTTATATAAAAATTTTCTGTACAGATGTATGAATGAAAACTCCTCCTGCACTGTTATTCATAATTGGATGAATCTTTTTGAAATTTCAGGGATAAATAAGAAAAGATAATATATAATATAAAAGAAATTAAGAAAAAGAATTAAATGGAAACAATTGCAAGAGCAACATATTATTGTTTGACGTTGAAAACATTTTGACAGAACTGTCAACGATTTGCCAGAAATGTCATTTCATTAGAAATTTGAATTTAGGTTAAATAATGATTTTATAAGAATATGATATATTCATGATTATGAATAAGAAAAATGTAATGTTCTACATTATTATTGTCGAAAAGCAGCTGAGGTATGATAGAAATTAAAATAATAGAAGATACAATGTATGTTTTGCAGATAAAATTATATAATTTAGTTTGACAAACCATTTTTTTTAACTTTTTTTTTATCTTATGCATGTCATATTTTGCTTACTCCACTAAATTATTTCAGAATACAAAAAAAATTACTCATTCAAAAAATCCCTCAGAAGTTTCATTGTATCAGAAATTTATTTGTTTGGCATTGGATATGGAATATTTAGTTAGTTGATCGTAGATTGAATAGTGCACATATGAACAGGATTTGACAAATTAAATCAGTTAAAATATGAACTTAAGTAATAATGTATAATAAGTTATTAGTAAGAAAAATTTAATTAAGATATTATAATAACCAAAAGTTATAGGAAACAGCATGAAAAAAATTTCAAAAATTTTGCAGAGCGTTGAATTTTTAATAAAAAATGACACGAATTTTCACATTTATTTCATTTGTCGCTAAGTTATACCTAAATCGCTAAGTTATATCTCAATTTTTAAAATTTTTCCCATGCTATTTCTATACGAAGGTTGATTGAAAAGCGCACTATCTAAAAGTTAATATTAAAAGCTAAAACTTTCAGAGAATTGTTTTTTATCAATTTGGAACCATTTGAGCCCTCGGAAGCAAGGAAACTCGAAAATGTCCTTAATCTTCAATAATACTTCATCAACGTGTAAAACTATTGTTTTAGATATAACGCTATAACTTCATGTAAGCAAACCTTGGCTTAACTGCTTATAACGCTACTCTCCCATTTGGCACGCTCTTATCTGTTTGTTTGTTATTATTCCCAAGCAATACTAGAATGGCCTAATAAATCAGACAGTAGTTCTATGATTTTCACTGGTCATAAATAGCCCATCATTTAAATAATTAAGGAGACGTAATGCACCTGAATTTGAGATTTGGTTGTTAGAACCGTACATTGTAGATTTGTGGGACAAAACTGTGGAAGACTTCTTATTTTTTGTGGCAGATTCAACATAGTTGGGTTAAAATCCTGGCAGCTTGTAGGATGCTAAAATAAGGAAAATCATACCTTGAGCACTTCCTGATATAAAATTCATTACTAAGTGTCAACGTTTTTAATGTTGATATATCCATCTGAATTTGATGTAACGTGATTTCAATAAGCCGGTACTAATTAATTAATATAAATCAACCGGCAATTAGTTAATTAATAACATATTGTTTTTACTATATTTTACTGGTGGTGCTAGAGGCGAATGGAGAAGATAAAGTGGACAGACAAGATAACAAATTAAGAAGTACTGAGAAGAGTGGACGAAGAAAGGAATCTACTGAGCACAATCCTGAGAAGAAAAGGAAACTGGATCGGATCCCTTCTGCAATAAGAGTGCTTCCTGCACTACGTCGTCGAAGGTAAAATAGAAGGAATGAAAGGAATGGGAAGAAAGAGAATGCAAACGATTGGCGACTTACGCGAGAAGTGAAAATACAGGGAACTGAAAGCCGAAGCACAGGATCAAGAAGCATGGAAGCAGAAGTTTGGCAAGAAAAATACATGAAAAAAAGGGGGGAGGGGGAATAGTGGTAATGGGAATGATAGACGAAGGGTGAGGGAATCATTTATTTGTGGTGGCTCTCACACCATGGACCTGCCTTCTGGCAGATTACCATTTATTATTATCATTCTATTTCACTTCATTTTAGGCGAAATTATCTAACATGTTTGTAGTATCTCTAAGATCTCTTATTATTTAGGGGGCATTATTTGTTTTAGAACACCATCTATTAAGTTATTGATATAATAAGCGGTTCTAGCAAAACCTGGGCTTATCAAGAACCTATTACAGCCCCTGAGTCACTCAAAAAATAGCGTGCGTTTGAAACACTATCCAAATCGAAAAAACTACCTTCATTAAGAACTCTATACGCGGACCAGGCGGTGGTGTGATGTAATTGCCCGTAAAACGCTTTCAACTAGGGATGGAAAAAGATTTTCAGGCAATATTACAGTCGATATCAAAGGTAAGTTTCTGTGACGATTTCGAGCGATTTAACTGGTTTTATTGTTTTGGGGGGAGAGTTCTACTTTATTTTACACTACTGCACGACAGTAAAAAATGAATAGAGGTAAATTTAGTTTTTTTAAGTAATAAACCCACCTCAAACGCACTGTCATGGAAACGCAAATGTCATTGAAACTTACCCCAATAGAGAATTAAAATAGTTTCACAAGTTAAATTTTTGTCAACATGTTACTGGCATGGGCCATCTTTTTCTTTGCAAAATAGCACATGGACAATGGATATATCAATGGATATATCATATTTGTAGGAAAATTTACTACTTATAGAAATAATAGTTTTTTACAAGAATTCACTAAAGCTGTTTATGAACGAAAATAGAATAACACCAAGTTTTTAATACCATGACCTTTGTTTTTGAGCTCATAACCATTAATATAATCATGTTCAATACTATATTAGCCTAATTGTGTTTTGATTATGCAAAGCTTCTGAAGGACAAACAGTGACTAGGTAAATAGTATTTATCTATGTTAATTAATAAGTTATGATATTGGTACAAATAGATATTATAATATGCAATTATATATGATAGTTGCAATCAATTTTCTTGGTCGTGAATTATTTTACGATATTTCATTCATAAACAGAAAGGTATATTTAAAATTAACTTCCCCTAAAGTAAGTTATAGTAATTGCAAAAACATTGAAAATTTTACATTTCAAAGGTTTCTGAACAATTTGACATACCTTAGAAAAAATTGATGTATGTGGGAGTATATGTGTGTCTGTGTGTGTATTACACGGATACAAATTTTAGTCGACAATTTTTAAAACACGGTTCAACAGATTTGAATAATCAAAAGTATGAAAAAATATATAATAGAAAACAAAAGACAGTATAATTAGTATGTCAAATTTTGTAAAATATTTTTATATTATATTTTTTGTATAACAATTTGTATAACAGTTTCACTATTATTAGTATAAAAATTTGTATTAACAATCAGTGGAAAGTGTGTTGATGGACCTCCAAGCCAAGTTCAAGAACTTCCTTAGGCGTCGTGTAGATAGGATTCCTCCTGCATTATTTGCGAAGTTGCAGCAACCACAGGCCCCCACCTTGGTTGCTCACCTCATCGCAGTCACTAATCAGATGAAAATAATTCGTGAGAGGCTCATCGACAACAAGCTCATCCATTGACAGAGGTTAAATCCTTACTCACAAGATCCGTGAAGACGAAGAAACAAGATTTTGACAAACATGATAAAATCAGTGGTTTTTATTTCTGATATGAAGCAATTTCTGGTGATGGCTTAGGACAGGTAATACTCTCTTGATATGACACTTTTTATAGGCCTCATCTTGTGATGCTAATAAATAATAATTTGCAAGGCAAGATTTAATAAAGTTAGAAAAAGGCCCATTATGGTATGGTATCAACACCAACAGGCACGTACGACTCCCAGCAACTTGTGACATTCTTTGGGATTTGATGCATACTTTCTTAATCTGCCATAATTCCTATGCCTTATCTTTCAATGTATGTAAATATATTTGCAAGGCCAGAAACAAATTGAATATTAGCACATATTGACTCCCATACCCAGAATGACCAAGTTAAGTCAAATATACCCCATTCGACCACTTGTGACATTCTTCGGGTTTTGCTGAATACTTGGGTTGCCGCAATTCCTAGGCCTCATCTTCAAGTGTTTATAAATATATTCACAAGGCCAAATATAATAAAGAATGATGGTGCATTATTTGATTATAATCAGTGGACACTCACATATGAACAAATTCACCAGAATGGTTGATGAATGAGAAAAGTAAGTAAAAAATACCCTATTTAACTTGTGTCATTCTTTGGGATTTGATGCTTACTTTCTTAATCTGCCATAATTCCTAAGCCTCATCTTTCAACCTTTGCAAATATTTTTGCAAGGATAGATTTGATAAAGATCCATTACGGGATCATCGCAAGCAGGCACATATTGACTCTCATACCCAGAATGACCAAGTTAAGTCAAATATACCCCATTTGACTACATGTGACATTCTTCGGGATTTGAAGAACACTTGGGTTGCCGCAATTCCTAGGCCTCATCTTTAAAAGTTTGTAAATTCGTTCACAAGTCCAGATTTATTAAAGATTGAATGATGGTGCATTATTTATATAAACAAATTCACCAGAATGGTGAAGAAGTCGCAAATACCTCATTTGACAATATGGATTTCTCGGGATTTGTCATCAGGAGTAGAAAATTTGGCTTAAACTGTAACGATGTATTTTTAATAAATGTAATAGTTGCACTTTTTTCATTTTGTAAAAAATATTGGAAAAAAGGTTTCTTACAAAAATAATTTTAATAAAATATTTTTTGTTTTTTTATTTGTACATTTGTTTTATTTTGTTGACATGGATACTGGATTTCAGTTTCAGGTAACAAAAACAAGTATTTGAACATTAATGAAATTGAATTTAGTTATTACTATAAATCTAGTTATTATTATGTGATAAAAACCGTAAAAAATTACTTTTATTTCAAAAATGTCTAAATTATCAAAAATCTCATTTTCTTCAACATTTTTAAAATAATTTAAAGCTTTTAACAATTTTAAATTACGGTACGGGAAGTTCTAGCAATTTTCCTTAAGGCACAATGTGTTATGGTGCATAACTAGTTAAATATTAGATTTTTCAATAGCGAACATTTGCAAGTAAAATCGCAAAATTTCTAAATTCTACATCTATAAATTATTTAAATATAATATACTAATATTTACCGTTTACTTAAAAATAAATAGTAAGTACGTAAAATTACTTTTTACGCCGAAATACATTTATAATATGAACGATGTTAAATGCTTTAAATAAAATGATGAGTCTCAATTCCCACACTATATTGGAAATTGAAGTCTTTTAAACGGTATAACATAACATAAAGATTTGTAAAAGATGCAAATAAATTAAATATTGAAAAAAAAAACTATATTGAGATATTAATAATCGGATCTTATGTTGGCGCCCCCTAAGGCGTGCGTTCGTATTTTTCGCATTAAGGTAGGACCGGCCCTGATCAATACTTATAATATATTTCATATTTTAAGTGAATTAATTTGTCATATCGTGCCCATATGTGTATCATTCAATCTGCCATACATATACTATATTTTATATTATTTTAACTTTTGGCACATCTCACCTGCTTTTTGGCAATAATAATGTGAAGTTACTACCCTCACAATCAGTATAAATGTGATGTGGACTGATTTTTGGTCACAACAGTGTTCATAATGGATTAGAATATATTTAGAACAATTAGTATTGATCAAATTTTATTGAAAATTGATTATTTTCATTCCAGAAATTTGCCTTAAAACCATGCACCACTAATTCTTTTATGTTTGCTGTGTGGAACATCGAAATATCGATTACCCTTTGTCAGGAGGTGAAATTCTAAGCCCTACGCCGGTGCGGACCGGTGGATGGGCGGACGGGTCGACGGGCCGACGTTAATTGTGTAATTGAAAATTACAGGAGTTGTCACAATTTAATCAGTAATTCCATCTGAAGCATTCGTAAAATGCGAACGCTGCACGCGATCGCCAAGTACGCGGCACATGTAGCTAGTAAGCAGGCTTGTTTACATAATACAATATTCATGTGACATAAGCCGATTGTGTGACAAGAATCATATGCTGCGCACGTTTCATTATACATATATCATATATTACTACTTTGTAATGGGTTAATAATAAATTTACTTTTTCTTGGATGAGTACGTATAATAAGTATCATGTATTTATTATGATAATTAGCTAGTACGTAGAATGGAGTATTCATTATTATTTTCGTAGCTATCGTTCAGTTATGATTAAATTACGACCTGCGCCGAGTGGGTAATTCTGCAAATGTTAGAGACTTGCAATAGTAGTATGGCAAAATGCTGGAACCAAAAATTCAATATTTCAATTTTATAGCAGGATGCTTCGATATTACTACGATCAACACTTTTTTGGTAACTATTTCTACGTAATGCTGGTTTACTGTTATTGATTTTTTTCTCTGGAATTATCTTCATCTAAAATTTTTCTTCATAAATCCAACTTACCTGTCTCATTTACAAAAAGTTTTATCACGGAGTGGCAGCTACCTTAGAGTCTACTTTCCAAGATATTTCAGTGTTGAAATAAATGAGCGTTGTAAGAAAGGATTTGAATGATTTTTGAGGATAAAGTTTTAAAATTATGTATATGTTCATAACAAATGTTCGTATTTAATTCAATGAATGTAAACTATCATTTGTAAATATAATTTTTTGATTGATTGAGGTAGATGCTTGTAAGGAAATTATACAAATAAAATTTATGCCAATTTTTATTTACTTCTACCAAATAGATCCATCAATGACCATCCAGTAAAATTGTACTAAATTCATATTTCGTGTCATTCATGTCTTATAATTATTTGATGTTGCTGAAACTGAAATTCTTAAAAAAAATATTAGAGGCGTCCAAGTATGTCCCTGATTGGCTGATCCACCAGGATTCCAATATGCTCACGGTAACAGAAGAAATCAGAAAACATGCATCTAAGTACAAAATTAGACTTGAATATCATCCGAAGCTAATTGCTAAAGACTCAATGTTCCAATCGACAAATGTAAATTATCATTTGAATTTTATTTTTTCATTGTTTGTGGTAGATGTTTGCGAGAAAATATACACAAATGAAATTAATGCTAATTTTTATGTACTTATAGCAATAACATCATCAATGCCCATCCAGTAAAAAGTGTAGTAAATCTCTATTCATATCTCGTGTCATTAATTATTGATGTTGCAAAGGTCACAAACTGAAATTCTTAAAAAATATTAGAGGCGTCCAAGTATGTCAAATTGGCTGTTCCACCAGATTCCAATATGCTCACGGTAACTGAACAAATCACAACCCTTTAGATTTAGCGAATTAACATGTGATGTAAACTTATGGGCCGATTCTGCCGCACACAACAGACCAAGTTATGGCAAGACCATGTTCGCTCCAATTCCATACATTATGCTACTGAATCATACTGAATACTGTCAAAATGTCATGTATTTTCTGTGCATTCAGGCGTTTTGCACATAAACTACACGTCGCTCGTATGTTGTGGAGCTGAGTCAGAAAGACCCTGTCATCTAAGATTGTTCTGACATTTGTGCGGTTTCCAGCTTAGATCTCCTATCTGATCTGAAAAATGCCTGACTGCAGAACAACCACATGGCTTTTGTCAACATTTAGAACAATTTATTATGGAAAGTTCTTTATAACATAGCCATAATTGATCTATTGCGTAACACTTTTCAGTATCTTTATCTTATCTCTTTTTCAAACTTAAAATGACGGTAGCATTTTAAATCTTATATCTAAACATTTGTCACCAAACTTACTGGGTGCTCTACCAGGCAGATTGTAATTATTTAGAAATAATCAAAACAATATATATCTGATGTGTGAAATTTCATTGCAATTTTTCACAATGATATCGAATCTCATTTGGTGCAAGCTTTAATTTTAAATTTGATTTATTTTGCGGTGCTTGTGTGCCACTATTATGTAATTGCATAATGATATAAATTGTATACAGAAAGTTTGTCGGCAATTACGAGCTTTATTAATTTTCATCTCTCTAATATTGTATTGAGCCACTATTTGACTCGTAGTTTCATATGCTCCGTACATATATATAAGTAACTCTTGCATTTGTTTACACGTGCAGAATAAGTTTGGAATAATAACACATTGTGTTAATATAACTTCTATTGTTTAGAGTTAGACCAAGTTAAGCTAAACTTTGAGTGTTAATATAATAATATGTTGATACGCAAATCCATTTGCAAGCATGTATGAACAACTGTGTGTTCGATAGATCGATTTGATTTCTGACAGATGCGTATCATATGTGGAATAGACATTTGTTTATTTAGTGAAAGAGAATATTACTGTATTCGGATGTATATGAAACGTGATAGGGTGAAACACACAACTAATGAGCTGCATATGATGTATAATTAAATTATGATCGTCATAGTTGTAAGTATACTTATAATACAGTCATACGTACATAGTTTTGTGTAAGGAAAACTGGGTACGGTTTTGTCATTTTTTTTATTCAATAATTTTGTAAATTACCAGTTAGCTGGAGAACAAAATAAATCAAATGGTAATTTGAAACATTTGTCTACGTGGACATACTGAAACGACTGTCACTACCGTACCCAGTCTCCACTACTCCCTCGGAAATCAGAACTCTGAGAATACTGGTATAAATTGTCTACAAATTGTTTTTGGATAAAATAAAGCTTTATCTAGTGGTGCATTACATTGTGCTTTAAGGCAAATTGCTAGAACTGCCCGTACCATATTTTAGAATGTTAAACAGTTTTTTTTTTTTTTTTTTAATTTACTCATGTCGGTTGATCCATTTTGTCGAATATGATCAATGATCAACAAAATTTGTACTTATTGGTAGAATCTCTAAAAAAGTTCCTAAGTTTGATGTGCATAAGTCTAATGTTTAGTTTTGACCGTCATGTGGCATTTTGTTCAAACTTTTTTACTGCATTTCTTAAGCCTCTGGATCTACCTTCCCAAGTGAAATGTTTGTTGGATCATTGAAATCGGACGGTCGGTTTTCTCAAAAATTGACTTGTCATTTTTTGCACTTTTTGCCCTGTAACTTTGAAACGTCCAGACCTGCCTTGCTTAAAAACGTATCTTTTTATCATTAAGACAATTTAATTTTTTAAAAACATTCTTTTACATTATTGTTTCATGAACTTTAAACGTTATAAATCTTGGTATTGATCCCAAAAAATGAAAACAAACTTTGTTCTTTTCAGTAGAATATCTGTAATATTTTCATTGTTGACCGCCAAAAGGCATTTTGTTTAACTTTTTGCTGTATCTTCTAAACCGCTGGACCTGCCTTCCCAAAATTTGAGCAATTCTTCATTCCAGCACAAGTAAAATGTTTTTAGAATCGATGAAAACGGATGCTCGGTTCTCTCAAAAACTGACTTACTTTGCACTTTTTTCTGGTGATTGCGAAACGGCTGATTCTGCCTTTCCTAAAAACTAAACATTTTTATTATTTAGACGATTATTTAATTTTTTAAAAACGTTCTTTTATATTATTGTTTTACGAATCATTGCATATTTAAACATTTTAAATTTTTTTTAAATAAAATGAGTTTTTTATAATAAAAAAAAAATCAAAATACGAATAATCGTACTCGTTTTCGTACCCAAAAGAAAAATATTTTTATTTGAAATCAATGTCACATATATTTGATATCAGAGTCACATTTTCAAATTAATTAGTATATTGCTTTGCCACACTTGGAGAGTCACTTCAAAGTACGTCACGGTCCTCAGTTTATAGAACTAATTAATTGATTCAGTTCCTGTTTTTGGGGCGTTATTAATTACATTTATCATCATGCGTATATTTTTTTAATTACATTAGTATTATAGACATATCGAGTGACCTTCGGCCTAGTTAATTCTAATTCTCACGAACGTTTTGACGCTGATGTTTTATTACAGTGCTTTTCATCTATTATGGCAGAAGAATATCCTATCCAATGATTCCACATTTTTAATAAATTTTATGATATTGTCGATTTATATTGCAAATAATGTCTTAATAGATACTTAATTAAATAAATCATCAAAAATAAACTCCAGTAGCTTAAACTTTGAGGTAGTTTTAATAACTGATACTAATTTTAATTAATTTACGATAGTAATATTGTTAATAAGACTCATAATGATAATTAATTTCGATGATATTTTACTAGTAAAATTTACAGTATCATCATGTATGTTTATTTTATATTTTCAACTCCAATATTACATGTATTTGTTGTTTTTACCAATTTGCAATAGTCGTTGTTGATTTGATTTTGCATGTTCCAAATAGTTTTGAAAACAAACTTATTTAAACAACTCTAAAAAAATCCTTAAAAGTTTGTCTCTAAAACTTGAGGAGAACCGATATATTAAAAAAAATCAAAATTATCATAAAGTCGAAATTTCTCATAAAAATTCAAAATTTTCAAATGTTTTCGATTTTCAGAATTTTTAAGAATATTAAAAAAAATAAAAATAAAAAAAAAAACAATATTTCGTATTTTATGAACAATCGTTTTAGTGTTTGTTTTAATATGTTACAAGAAATTACAAGGCATATATGTCATGTTGACTAAATTGCGAGCTTCCCGTAGGGTAAGTTATTGTAATCGCAAAAAAATGTAAAATATAAATTTTATATATCTTTACGGTTCAAACCCTTCTGAACATTCTGGCATATCCAAAAAATGGATATATATATGTGTGTGCGGATACAAGTTTTCGTGGACGATTTTGGGAATACGGATAAACCGATTTGAATTATTTCAAAAGCATTTCATTCATATCATTAAGGAGACGTTCAGTTTTTGGGCAAGGCAGGTCTAACCGTTTCGAAGATACGGGACAAAAAGTCCTAAAAATGGTAGTTCAGTTTTTGAGAGAACGGAGTGTCCGATTTCAATAATTCAAAAACCATTTTACTTGCATTGACAAAGTGAATAACTGATTAAATTTTTGGAAAGGCAGATCTAGCAGTTTCGGAGATCGAGTAAAAAAAGTAAAAAAATTGCCATTTGGTGGTTAAAAATAATCATTGGACATATGCACATCAAATTATCAGATATTTTATAGAGATTTTAATAAGTATAAATTTTGTTTACATTTCTATGGGTTCCATACCAATGTTTATCTGTTAGACGACGACGCAGCGCTTACGCGCATCTATATTGCTACTCTAAAACAGCTACGCAGCACAATTGGTTTGAAAAAAAAAATGCGAAAAAGTCACTTTTTTCAGGAATTTCAAAATTTTTAAAAATCTATTTTTTTTCAGTTTTCAAAAAGTTTTAGATTTTTTAAGTTTTAAGCCATTCACCGCTAGGTTAATTTATGTTTCTTTATATATTTGCTGACTACTGAAAATATCGGCAGAAAGCATTAAAACGTTTTTTTTCCACGTGGCGATAACCCTTTTTCCTCAATCGGCCGCTCCCCAGATTGAAAATCTCTGCCTAACGAACTCTAAGAATGAGTCACCGGCGCGGACCGCTCGGCCAAGCCTGTCTATAACAAAGCGATCAGGTGTGGGAAATTGGATATTTTTGCTTTTATGTAACAAAAGTGGTATTTTCTTACGGCAAACTTCGTATTATCTGACACAACGTGTCATAAAAAGACGGTAGGCGCTTTTATGAAAAATTTATCGGCGCAGGACGAGCGTGATCCAGTTATGAAGCCATAAACGAGGTTTAGCCTGTTCTTTTATGTAATACAGAATATGCTAAAAGAACGTATATATATAATTTTACTACGGGCTGTGAGTATAAAAATTATATATTGTGAGTTATTACTCTTTATAAGTTTTGTTCTTTGAAACAAGACAGTAAATTGACAATGTAATGGAATATGATAATATATTTAATGCACGTGCTCTGCACGTTTAAAACAATACTTTGAGATTCAACACTTGAAGGGCCAGTTTAGTAGTGATTTCCATTCGTCATACGGCTTTGATTAAAATTATATAGTATCAATTCAAAACTTTCGAAGATGTTGAGGATTTCCTGCATATAGTACCACTGATTAGTACATGCACTTATATATACATTTACATTATTTTTCAACTTCCCGAAGGAGACGTTTATGTTTCCATTAAAAAATCCGATTTCTAATTGTATGTTTTTTCGACGTTTCAAGCCATTCTGAATCGAATGAGACCAAATTGGGAAAGAGTGCGTGTGTGTGCATGTATATGTGAACAGATTTTTTGCCGTAAATCGACGTTTAAAACGTCTCGATCGATTTCAAAAACTTAAAAGCCATTCGATGTATCTCGATGAGGACTAGCGTTTATCAATTTTGCGCGACGATCAGCCTAGCCGTTTCTTTGTAAATAGCAGAAAAATGAAAAATATTTCATGAAAAATATATTCAGCCCGCAATTCTGAATCTATTTTGAAATTTCAAAAACCGTTCGATAGATATTGGTTGGGAATCGCGCTGATTAGTTTTTAGTAAAGATCGGCCGGGCCGTTTTCTTGTAATAAAGTGTTATAAATTTTTTGACAATTTTTATGATTTTTTTTTTGACGGTAGATACCATAGTCTTGTAGATCATACTAAAATATTACGGCCCTATGACAAGTCGTTTAATTTAAAAATTTCGTCAAAGTTCATTATCGTCTTTTTGGTGTTTGTCAAAATTAGAACTTTCATCGACGTTTGCTCAAAAATGCCTGAACTGATTTCAAAAATTTAAAAACCACGCAACGATCGGTCGAGCCGCTTCTGTGTAAATCGCAGAAAAGTGAAAAAAAAAAATTGTCCACATTTTAGCCAAAAATTCTGAATCGATTTTAAAAATTCAGGAACTATTATAAAGATATTATTTGGGAGTCATGTTGATTAGTTTTGGACAAAGATCGGCCGAGCCGTTTCTTCGCAATTAACTGTCGAAAAAAAAATTTATGAAACTTTTTATGTTGATAAATATCATGGTCTTGAACAACATACTAAAATTTTACGTTTCTACGGCAAGTGGTTTAATTTTAAAAATACATCAGAGTTTAAAAAAATATTTTAGTCAAAATTTGTGTCAAAAGTTGTTTTTGTAATGCGATGAGTCAAACATTATCAATTCATTAAAATTTAAAATAATGAGCTACTAATTTTAGGACATACCAGCACTAGTGCCTGTGCACTATAAAATATAATTACAGATATTATAAATGCGTCTGAGAAATATCAATTGGAAATAGCAATGTTTAGATTAAATTGACAGCGATAACTTTATTTTCGAAATAAATAGTTGAAAATTTAATTTAAATATTTGAATCTCAATTTCGGTTGTTTAAGTTGATTATTACACATTACAACAATTTTATGCTACTTGCCTTAAGGCTAAGTGCCACTTTCCACTAGTTTGAAATTGACATTGAGTAGGCACTTTACATAAACGTACATTCATAATAATTAAACGCACACACATATTTACCTATTTTATATACAATAAATTATTTTTTCTTTTTATTTTAATTTTCTGATCTCAAATAATTTCTGCTTAACTGCTCACCTAATTTATGCAGTCGACCGACAATATCGATTAAACATTTAACTTGAAACTACATAAGACTATATCTTAGAAAAACAAACATAGCGAAAAATAAATATGAAGGAAATGAAACAAATTAACAAATTTACATTAATTATTTATATAAATGCTAATTATATTTTCAATCTATTTCTTACCTTTCCAATATGTCATCGGCCGATGTCGAATCTCCACTATCGACTGCGGACATAAATGACGTCAGGGGTAAAATTAACTACTTCATTTTAGGGTGTTATTAAATCATTAAGCCCTTCTCTTGCAGTAGCACTCGAAATTGTATCGTACGAAAGCCAATTTGTAGAACATCTCATCCCGAACACTGCCAATAACCAATTAGGACAATAAATTAAGGAAAGTTAAAGGACTTATATAATGGCTGTAGGCGACTCGTAATAGTCATAGAAGCAAAGTAGGTATAAGGTTTTTGAGAAGCTGAAGGGCCGTTTAGGGTATTTTAATAAATTAGTTACATTAGTTGCAAATGGAAGATGTCGTGCTACGGAAATGTTTAATTGCAGGTTGAACAAATGTTTTAGGCCATTTACTAAATTAAATTTCTGTGTATTGAATTAATTTATTTTGGATATTACTTTGTTATTTTTGTATACGAATGAAAAAGAAATTTTGTTTCGAGTATTTTCTCTATATTTGTCTGTTTTTCAAACTTGTAAATCTTCATATCTTATAAAGTAATTAACACAATTTTAAGCTCATTTACGAATCTCATTTTGCAACTAATTAGTTAAGTAGTTTGAAATTATACAATTGATTGTTGCGATCTGGTTCAGACAATTTCTCAGGGATCGGACTAAAACGCGTTTTAAGTTAGATGGCGTATTATACGATATATGGACAAAATGTTTCAAAGTGCAAGTACCAACGAAAAATAGCAAATTATGCGAGTAATCATAGGATTAAACAGGAATTCTTAACTAAATAGCTAAATGTGATTTTTTATTGATTGGTTCGAATATTTATACATATTGGAAAATTCCTGCAACTTGCCTTATCAACTACTTATTTTATACAATCTTACCCTAAAAACATTCTAGAGATCTTGAAATCTGAGAATATGTTTCGCTCTTTTTAAATTCAGTATGGTAAGTTATAGTAATCGCAAAAAAATCGAAAATGAAAATTTTTATATATCTTTACGTTTCAAAACATTCTGAACATTTTGGAATACCTTAGAAAAAATGGATGTACGTGTGTGTGTATGTGTGTGCGGATACAAATTTTCGTCGGCTATTTCGGGAACACGGGTCAACCGATTCGAATAATTGAAAAAACATTCGATTTGTATTGATAAGGAGACGTGCTGATTAGTTTTTGGCGAAGGCAGGTCTAGCCGTTCCGAAGATATGAGGCAAAAAGTGCCAAAAACGGTAACTCAGTTTTTAAGAGAACGGAGCGTCCGATTTGAATAATTCAAAAAACATTTTACTTGTATTAACAAGATGAAGAACTGATCAAACTTTCCTGAAAGCAGGTCTAGCGTTTTCGGAGATCTAGTTAAAAAAATAAAAAAAGCCATTTGGCGGTCAAAAATGATCATTAGACATATGCACATCAAATGATCACATAATTTATAGAGATTTTAACAATAAGTATAAATTTTGTTTACGTTCCTATGGGTTCCGTACCAATGTTTATTCGTTAGACGGCGACGCGGCGCTTACGCGCTTTGGCATTTTGTTTCTATGCAGTTAAAGCAGTACGATTGCTTTGAAAACTAGCTGTAAGTGGAATTCTGTCTTAAGGCAATTAGGGCATCGTGCCTTAAGGCAAATTGCTGGAACTTCCCGTACCAAAAATTATTATTTTTTTTTAAAACGATTAACATTTTTGAAAAAAAATTACTTTGAAAAAATAAGATTTTTGAGAAACTATAAATTGGACAAAAAATTAGTTTTTTTTGAAAAAAAAAATTTATTTTAAAAAAAATTTTTTTAAAAAAATTTTTTTTTTTTGAAAAAAAATTTTTTTTTCTTTATTTTGACATATTGTGGAAGATCTGAACTTTTTTTCAAAGCAATCGTATTGCTTTAACTACATAGGGACAAAATATAAAGCGCGTAAGCGCCGCGTCGCTGTCTAATGCATAAGCATTGGTACGGAACCGATAGGAATGTTAACAAAATGTATACTTATTGTTAAAATCTCTATAAAATGTCTGATAATTTGATGTGCATATGTCTAATGATCATTTTTGACCGCCAAATGGCTCATTTTTTTACTTTTTCCTCTATATCTCCGAAACCGCTGGACCTACCTTCATGAAAGTTGTATCGATTCTTCATCTTGTCAATACAAATAAAACGTTTTTTGAATTATTAAAATCGGACGCTCCGTTCTCTTAAAAACTGAGTTACCGTTTTCGGAACTTTTTGCCCCGTATCTTCGGAACGGCTTGACCTGCCTTTGCCAAAAACTAATCAGCACGTCTCCTTATCAATACGGATCGAATGTTTTTTGAATTATTCAAATCGGTTGATCCGTGTTCCCGAAATCGTCGACGAAAATTTGTATCCGCACATACATACACACACATACATACATACACACACACACACACACACACATACACACACACACACACACACACACACATACATCCATTTTTTCTAAGGTATGCCAAAATGTTCAGAAACCTCTGAAACGTAAAGATATATAAAAATTTTCATTTTCGATTTTTTTGCGATTACTATAACTTGCCCTACGGGAAGTTAAAAAGTTCAAAATATACAAAATATGTCAAAATAAAACTAGCTGTAAGTGGAATTCTGTCTTAAGGCAATTAGGGCATCGTGCCTTAAGGCAAATTGCTGGAACTTCCCGTACCAAAAATTATTATTTTTTTTTAAAACGATTAACATTTTTGAAAAAAAATTACTTTGAAAAAATAAGATTTTTGAGAAACTATAAATTGGACAAAAAATTAGTTTTTTTGAAAAAAAAAAAAAATTTAAAAATTTTTTTTTTTTTAATTTTTTTTTTTTTTTGAAAAAAAAATTTTTTTTTTCTTTATTTTGACATATTGTGGAAGATCTGAACTTTTTTTTCAAAGCAATCGTACTGCTTTAACTACATAGGGACAAAATATAAAGCGCGTAAGCGCCGCGTCGCTGTCTAACGCATAAGCATTGGTACGGAACCGATAGGAATGTTAACAAAATGTATACTTATTGTTAAAATCTCTATAAAATGTCTGATAATTTGATGTGCATATGTCTAATGATCATTTTTGACCGCCAAATGGCTCGTTTTTTTACTTTTTCCTCTATATCTCCGAAACCGCTGGACCTACCTTCATGAAAGTTATATCGATTCTTCATCTTGTCAATACAAATAAAATGTTTTTTGAATTATTAAAATCGGACGCTCCGTTCTCTTAAAAACTGAGTTACCGTTTTCGGAACTTTTTGCCCCGTATCTTCGGAACGGCTTGACCTGCCTTTGCCAAAAACTAATCAGCACGTCTCCTTATCAATACGGATCGAATGCTTTTTGAATTATTCAAATCGGTTGATCCGTGTTCCCGAAATCGTCGACGAAAATTTGTATCCGCACATACATACACACACATACATACATACATTACATACACACACACACACACACACACACACATACACACACACACACACACACACACACACACACATACATCCATTTTTTCTAAGGTATGCCAAAATGTTCAGAAACCTCTGAAACGTAAAGATATATAAAAATTTTCATTTTCGATTTTTTTGCGATTACTATAACTTGCCCTACGGGAAGTTAATAATAACCAAAAAATCTTACCTCTTAAAACTGGATTAATCTTGAATCACTAGCACTCACCACATTCACACAAGTTAACACAAAGTAGTTATTGAGTGTTTGTTGTTTCACTACTTGTATAAATTAATACACAATTAATACAAAAATAACAAAAAACACTGGTGTGATCTGTAATTATTGTTATTAATGATAACAATGATAGACAGATAGAATTATTTCAAATTTCTAGTTTATAAACACTTAATTAAAATGTTTATGATATCACTTATATTCACTAGGAATAACTGCGAATAATCACGATTCAAAGTATACTTTATCAAACTATTCGAGCTAGGCGCCAAGTTCCTAGTCTCAAGTTCAAACATATACTGATTTGTAAATTTGAAAATATAAATTTTCAATAAAGTAAAGCCTGTAAGGGGCGTATTATTTACATAAACTGCTCAATTTATCAATGTATCATTTTATTATTATGCTGTGCATCCGGTGAACTATTTATCGACATAGACGGAAATCAGGTATATCTTTTAATCCGCCTATAATGCGGTTCATAGACATTGTTCATTTCTTTGAAGAAAAAAGGATAAACAATTTTCCTTACAGATTAAAACGATGGTCAATTTAATTGCTCAACATTATATTTTTTTTTTTTTTTTTTTTTTTTTTTTTTTTTTTTTTTTTTTTTTTTATTGGCCTCGCTTACTCGAGCATTTAGCCACCTACATTATTCTATACAGTCATATACAATCTTCAATTTTATACTATCTTCTTCTTCATATAATCCTATTCTTCTTCTATACTTCTTAACTAACTTATCTTCATTCTTCTTTTACTATCTTCTCACTTCATCTTCTAACCACTATTTCTTCTTTCTTCTATACTTCTCATTACTTCTTACTTTAATTCATTTTTAAATTCTAATTATCTAATTTTTATATTTAACATACATATCTTATTAGTACAATTCATAATTCTATTATTATTCCAATAGTTAATATTTTTTCAAATTCTGGCCGGAGATTCGAACTCGGAACCTCCTGCATGTGAATCGGGAACGCTACTCTTGAGCTAATCCCGCCAACATTATATTGCCACAATAAAGTCTATTATAAGAATTTATGATATGCATCCGGATTATGCCTCTGGTGAAACCTTTATTTAATAGACAGAAATTTTCTGTAAACCGTATTATGCAGATGATACAAATAAACATTGTTAATTTCTCCGAAACATAAGCAATATCTTTATGGATTAAAAATTTGGCCAATTTAATTGCTTTATTTTTAGAATTTACAACGTGCATCCTGTGAATTTATTTACTTAAAATTAAATAATACAATAATCAAATAATTCAAAAAAATATTTTAACATTAGCATTTATATATATATATATATATATATATATATACAGGTCTAACTAATATCACCCTTTAATAAATAGATAAATATCAATAAAACTTGAAAGTATGGCACATGTTATATACTCTTGATTTATTATATTAATCAGCGATATTTCGGATTAAATTTATTTAGTTACACATGAAAATATATCAAATTACACGAACGATTATTGAATCAATTTTTAAAATATTTTTTTTTAAATTCGGTAATTTGAATCAAGCTAAAATATAAACTATAAAAAAATAATCAAATAATTAAATTAATATTTATAATAAAATATTTTACACTAAATAATACGTGACATCGTCATTTTCATTTCGAAGATTAATTAAATATCGGAAAGTTTGCTTTGCATATTATTATTTTTATATATTTTTTTATATATTTATTTGAAATGATATATTAAATATTTTTCTTGCTTCAAACTATAAAATAACCAGAATAATAACATTTGTATGAATTTCACATCAAGGCATCAGGTAATAAAAGGATTAGCGCGTTGAATGCAATATTAATCCTTTTTTTCAAAAAATTGGCCTGAACACTATTATTACATCTAATAAAGCAATTTGAATAATAATAATGAATACTGTACTTTATTTATCGCCTAATATTATATTTATGTGCGTTTACGGTGAATAGTGCGTAAATATTTAATAATTAATAAAAATAAAAAAAAATCGAAACTAAAAACTGGAATTTTTTTCATATGTTTTAAAATTCATCATTTTTTTTTAAATATTTCGAAAAAAATTTTTAAATTTATTAAAAAAAAATTTTACTTTGGAAATATATTGAAGTTTTTGTTTTTTATAAATGAAAAATTTGAAAATATGAAAGCATTTTTTTTCAAAACCTGTCTTTTCCGAAAACTAATAATTTCTTTCCATCATGATCATTTTTTGCACCCTCGGCTCCAACAAACTCGTTCTAAAATGACGTACCTGTTCTAGAGACAAAATATCAATATGCGATGGCGCGCGTAGCATTACAATGATATAATATATGTATTTATTATTAAAATTTATATAAAATATCTGATAATTTTATGTGCATATGTCTAATGTTCTTTTTTGACCGCCAAATGGCTAATTTTTTTACTTTTTTCTCCATATCTCCGAAGTTGTTGGACCTTCCTTTCCAAAAATTTGAACAGTTCTTCATTCAGTCAATACAAATAAAATGTTTTTTGAATTATTAAAATCGGACGCTCCGTTCTCTTAAAAACTAAGTTACCGTTTTCGGAACTTTTTGCCCCGTATCTTCGGAACGGCTAGACCTGCCTCCGCCAAAAACTAATCAGCACGTCTCCTTATCAATACGAATCGAATGTTTTTTGAATTATTCAAATCGGTTGATCCGTATTCCCGAAATCGTCGACGAAAATTTGTATCCGCACATACATACACACACGTACATACATACATACATACACACACACACACACACATACACACACACACACACACACACACACACATACATCCATTTTTTCTAAGGTATGCCAAAATGTTAAGAAACCTCTGAAACGTAAAGATATATAAAAATTTTCATTTTCGATTTTTTTGCGATTACTATAACTTACCCTACGGGAAGTTAAAAAACATATTTTTTTTCAAAAAAGAAGTAATTTTTTGGAAAATTTTTTCAAAAATGTTAATCGTTTTTAAAAAAATAATAATATTTGCTACGGGAAGTTCCAGCAATTTGCCTTAAGGCTACATGCCATGCGCCCCACTAGTTTTTTCAAAAATTGTAATCTATCTAGCCAATGGCCAAACATTTTTATACTCGCCAATACACAAAAGTCTATTCGCCACACAATATCATGGCAAGTATATTCGCCAAATAAATATTATAGCCATTAAAAATCAGTGCAAATGAAAGCAAGTTGTGCCCAAATATTTTTTTTATAATTCGTACACTATGTTATGTTTATTATTACCTCTACATAATTAATCACATTAAATAATATTTCTCTTTTATATTATAATTAATAATTTCTGCCTAACTGCTTAACTAATTGATGCAGTCGGCCGACAATATCGATTAAACATGTTTGACTTGAAACTGCATAATGGACTGTATTTTCGCTTTTATCATGATGTTGAAGCGAGCGGCAACGTTTAGCAGCAAATGGCTGCAGGCATTCCACCAAAAACTTCTCTACTAACATCATTATTTCGCGCGTTATCGTGCATCGCTCTGTTTATTACAAAACAATGTAAAGTTGTGTATTTTGAATATAGTCAGCGTTCGTAGAAGAGCTAACTACTATTATACTATCGACATTTTTCAAAATTTGAATTTAAAGTTTGCGAATTGTTTTTTTTTAAATGGAAAGGAACACAATCTTATTGTGTATGCGTAAACTGTCTAGTTTTAAAATCGGCGTCGTAAAATTGTTGTCATATGCCAATTTTGAAAACAATTGGCCAAAAATTTATAGTTGTGATAAAAATTATTTTTATAATATTATTTAATTAAACATTTAACTAGTGGGGTGTATGGCATCGTGCCTTAAGGCAAATTGCTGGAACTTCCCGTACCGTAACGAAATGTTCGAGGAATACTGAATGTTTTCAAATAGTTTATTCTTAATATTATAACATTGTCTAATATTTATAAGAATTATATAAACTGAATTGCAAAGTTGACATTACTTTGTTTAAAGTATATTAGAACTATAGTCAGAATTAAAAATAAAATCTGAATTATTTTCGATATACAAAAAAAAATTTTTTGAAAAAAAAAAGTTGAAACTTTTTCCAAAATCAATTATTTTGTTAAGACAAGCAGAATGTTCTTCGAATCCTTTGAATCTGACGCTTAGTTCTCTCAAAAACTGCCATTTTTCACACATTTAGCTCCGTATCTTTGAAATGGCTGGGTCTGCCTTTGCCAAAAACCTCTCCCAATCATTACTAATTGAATATATATAGTCAAATCGGATGCTCCGTTCTCTCAAAAACTTTCTATTTTCTGCACTCTTTGCTCTTTATCTCCGTAACTGCTGGACCTGTCTTTTCCAAAAACTAATCAGGTCATCTCCCTATCAATAGGAATCGAATGTTTTTTGAACCATTCAAATCGGTTGATCCGTGCTCCCGAAAACGTGACTGAAAATTCGTATCCATACATACATACACACACACACACATCCATTTTTTCTAAGGTATGTCAAAATGTTCAGAAACCTTCAAAACGTCGAGAAATGTAAAAAATTTCAATTTCGATTTTCGGCCCATTACAATATCTTACCCTACGGGAAGTTAAAAAGCTGGCAAACTTTACATAGAACACAGAAATTAACAGTGGATTTGAATATGTGCTTAACATTCAGGCGTTTTACACATAAATTGCAACGTCATTTGTATGTTATGAAGCTGTGTCAGAAAGACTCTCTTATCTAAGATCGTTTTTTGGACATTTGTGCGGTTTCTAGGTTAGGTTTTCTATCTGACACCCTGAGAAAAACGTCTGAGTGAACAGTAACCATATAGGAGTTTGTGTGATTGTCTTAGTAAGGTGAGACATGAGAGAGGTGACACAGGATGTTAGAACTTTTTTTAACAAGTGATGTATCCACAAATTATGATTTATGTAATTTTGTTTCTACCAGCTCTCATACTAATAGTGTGACAATATAGAATTTCGTAATGTACAGTACGAGTAACGCTTCAGAATATTTCATTGAGGCGTTTCACTCGCCGGAACGGAAGTCGTGTGCCATGTCCGCGGGTAGCATTAGTTTCCCATTGATGTTTCGGCCAAACGCACTGTTCCTAAAATTTTCATACTAGGAATGAAATACTCTATGCCAGATGTTGACAACCTAAACTATTACATACGGTTTACTTGATTCGACGCAGCAAATAATCTACAATTTGTAGAAAAAATAATAAACGCAACTTTTTTTATAAACATATATATTTTGTAATAATAGTCATCAAATATGTAAAGGGTGTCCCGAAACTTCATGGTAAGCCAAACCTTAAAAAAAGGCTGTTAATATAAAAAAATCCAATATAGATTGAAAACTATGAGCTTTTAAGTAATACTAAGACTTTGGTCAAACTGTGACCATTTTTGGCTATCATGATTATTTTTTATTATTCTTGCTTATTTAATCTTGAACCGTAACACTGAATAGCATTTTTAGGACTACAGTAAAAACCACAATTGCCTTAAGTTTTTTAATTTTAATTAAGACTATTTGTTAAACTATGAATTTAAAATTTTCAAAATTGGTGGACTTTGAATGGTAGTCTTTTAAAAAACGTACGCCGTGACAAATCCCAATAAAAGTGAGCGAAATAGTTATCCGTTCTCGTGTTATTTTTAGGTTTTTATTATTTTACTCCAAATTTTTCAATAATAAAAGTATCAAGCATATTACTATTTTACAATCCCAATTAAATTCGGCAACATAATAAAACTTAATGAAACTTGTCAACATACTTTAGTACAATTTTTTAAAGGAGGGCCTATCAAAGTCGAGCGATTTTAAAAATTTTTGAATTTACAGTTCAACAAACTATCTAAATTCATGAGAACTTAAAGGGCAATTGTGTTATTTTTACGGTGATCCTAAGAATGTTATTCACGCTCTCAAAGTTTAAATAAAATTAATAAAATTTAACCACAATAACCGAAAAATGATCACAATTTCACCAAAGCTTTGAGTTGCTCTTAAAAGCTCATTGTTTCCAAACAACGTGAGAATGTTTTTTTCTAATTTTTTTCGGAACAAGTTAATACTATCACCTTGTTTCGACATGATGTCAAGGTCTAAAACACACTGTATATATATATATATATATATATATATATATATATATATATATAATGTATTTTTTTGTTTGAAAAAGTTTTTATATAAAAAGTTTTCTTGTTAAATTTTTATATGACTATTTCATGTAATCTGCGAAATTTTCTTAGAATGTATTCATCTCTATACATCTTTGTCATCCTTTTTTTAGTTTCCAGTTATTGATTTTCGACAAAATTCTCGAATTGTATTTTCCGATATTAATGTTTTCAAATACCGTGCAAACGTTAGCAAATACAGTTTTCCTCTGTTTGAACCATTGGATCTAGTAATAGAGATAACATTTGATCATAAAACGAAAAAATCGATTTTAATAATAGATTTCTGAACTGATATTATACTTTGCAATCAATGGTATTGCCTTTGATTATACGGTTGTAAAATTTTACGACTATTGTTCTATTCTAAGAGTACGTTGCTATAATTTTCTTTTTAGCTTTCAACAATATGCATTTACAAATGTATTGAAAATTTATATAAAATTATAATAGAAGTAATCTTTTATCTTAGTAATTTATTACAATCTCAATCTTTTATTATAATAGCAGTATCTCGATCATCTATAGTACATGTATATATAACGTCTGGATATAAGTTCACTCATACATAAGTGCTGGATATAAGGATATAAGCTGCATCAATCTTGATACATCATTTTGACACCCACATAATAATCATTTTAGAACCCACAAATAGAAAACACAAACATTTGCTTTTTAGAAATCTTACTCTTTTTGTATCTTCCTGTTTGTGGATATGATGTTTTCCTCAAAAGTAAACAAAACAGCTTTATAAAATATCTTACACGTTGAAAATATGATCAGAGGAAAATTTATTTCGAAATTTTGTGTGAGAATATATATATATATATATATATATATATATATATAATGATATCATTATCGTTACATTTTATTATTTTAAACCTTGCATTTTCCGCAGAGTCAATTTCGTCAAAGAAAATTCAAATTATCTCTTCAAGCAATAACCGACTTTAAAAGTATCATCTCAAAGTATAATTAAACAACGACGATGGCATGTTTTCGGGTTTCGGTTTTCTTAGAAAATGAATAGATTATTATCTGACGTTTGAAAAGCTATCGCAGAAACCCCATAAAGTCATCAAAGCCACCGCGATAATGAAAAGAACGTGAAATGGTCGTAAAAGAGCTAGTTTAAATTTACTCAAAGTTGGAAAATTTCAAATAATGGAATTTGCCAAAGGCTTGTTAGCATGTGGTGTGATAATTTTACGACGAATCTATTAAAACCATATCATATAATTACAATTTCTTACGTAGGTACGGTTATGGTAAGAGGAAATGGAAAAACTGACCTGGAACAAAATTGATATGGTATATAAGAAAGTTATATTATTAACCGATAATAAAAGTTGTTTGTATGCAACAAGCATTGAAGCAGACAGAGAAGCTAAATGAATTAAATCAAATTACATATCTGTATTATGCAGATAAAAGTTATATCATATTTAAAGTATATTAGGCTGTGAGAGATACTTTTAATCTTTCATTTAAATTACTTATAATAACTTTCTGAAAAAAGTTCTATTTTTGAAGTAAAACTCCTTTAGGCGCGACTAGGGTGTAAATCTGTAAGAATGCAACGGAAATGGCGTTACGCCCGAACTACGTCATTCGCTTTCGATGAAATCATTTCTATACGGGTCGATTGTGATTAGACTCGTGTATGTAAATAGAGATCTGTCGTTGTATGCGTACCGGCATCAACGTTGTATGCGTACCGATATCAGCAAGGAAATCGGCATCGATAAATAAAGAGTTTAAAGTTACATCGTAGTACAAATCTTGATTTAATGAATAATGCCTGAATCAGAAGAATATTTTACCCTGTTTCTTGAAAATAATAAAACAAATTAAATATTTGTGCCGTGTACTAAACGTAAGTTTATTGATTAGAAATTATTTCTATATTTTTCGTAGTTTCTATAAATCTTTGAACTTATTCAAATGGAAAATATTTTTTAGGCAAGACAGATATTACAGCTGTTCAAAGAATTAGATTATATCGCTAGCGAAAAAGTAAAAAAAATACAATGAATGTATGGTAATTTTAATTACACGAAGTTTTTTCAAACACAATTACATGATGAGTGAAATTGCGAAAACAATATTTGTTTAGGCGTTGTCTAGCATAATCCACTGTGTGAACGAATATTATAGAATTTATTAATCAGCAATTACTTCATTTCTCTAATGAAGGTTCATTTTTACAACGACAAACCGATCATGCCATATTTGAAGTATGACTTTAATTACATTGTTTTTAAATACTAAACATATTTTTAATGCTTATATAATTTATAATTTATCATTAAATTAATGTGTATATTGGTTGAACTAATAAATGTGTGCAGCACGAGTGTTACCATATTACTAATAAACATTATTCAAAATTGTAAATGATGTATTTATTTTTTCTTAAATGCCATATTGTACAGTAGCAAATAAGTTTTACTTCAATCGCGTGTGAACCTTACGCGCACTCTTTTTATTTGCATTTCTTTAGGTTCCGTACCAAGATTTATAGTGTTTAAAGCTCACCTATATAGTTCAAACCAATGTCCTGTGGTAAATGAAATTTACGAATTATAAATGTTATTTCCATAAAAAAATTGAAATTATAGTACCGGAAGTTCCAGCAGTTTGCCTTGAACGGCCCTTAGCCGTTCATTAGAATTTACCAAACTCTTTCACATCGTATAAAAATCCTACGCAAAGCATTTGAATAAACCCTTCCCAAGATCTTCCACCTATAATCAGAACGTCGCGTGATCCGATGGCATAGAAAATGTCGAAATAAATGGAAAATCGGCAGCGAAGATCGGATCTAAAAACGTGCGTAAGTTCAAAGCTCAAGTAATAAGAAAATTCGAGCTTTTGTATGAAAGGGGTTTATTTACCTACAGCAGTGGATGGTAACAGGGCATAAAAGATGTAACACGATACGATGAAAATTGATTAATTGAATTGGATCGAATCGCTTGTACGGCTTCATGCCGTATAATTGGAATGATTCAAAATATATTAACATCTTAAAATGGAAGGTCTTGAAATTTAAGTAATTATAAAAATAAATTGAGAGAGAAATCGAGAGGCGCGTGCAGGTAGGAAAATAATTAAAAGTATGGTTTCTATTTAATTTGGTTTATTAAAAAAAATTAATAATATATGTGGTTTTCTCTAATATGAATATGATCTATTTGAGTACTGAAGGTGTCAAACTAAATAAAAGATACTTGCTTTACTAATGTGTATTCTTTATAGATCACAGAAAAATAACATTATAGTTAGTTCATTAAATAATAGGATCAAGAATCATATAATCTGATACAATGGTTATTACTGTCCTAGGGCAAGTTGTGAGTTCCAATTTCATCTCAATTCAGGGAAGAATAGTGTAAGATTTTCCTTTGCCAATGCACACCTATATTTTGAATTAGAAACATATTTCCGATCTATAGTTTCAAGTGAAAATGGACATCGTTGCTGCACGTTGTCAGGTCCACACGAGCCCAAAGATATTGCGCTTACATAGTTGTGCGTATGAGTAATTCACTACGAACTGCGTTGTTTGTATTCTGACCATAACGGTTCATTTATAATATTCATTTATAACTATTGCGAATGGGTAGGTACCCACATTACAATGTATATATTAATTAGAGTGGTCTTTAATATGGATATTTTCGAATTTCTTTGCTACCAGGGGCTCAAATTTTTCCAAGTTGATGAAAAAAATCTCTACAGGTTTTAGTTCTTAATATTAACTTTAGGATAGTCCGCACACGAACTAAAGTTTCTTATGGAAATAACATGGGAAAATACCATTTGCGGACTATCTTAAATTTTCTTTTAATGTTATCTCTATTTTATTTCCCATAAATAAGTTGCGGAAAATTCAACCATGGATAGTAACAGCTCAAGATAATCCTCATGCTCAAGATAAAATGTTTAATGTGTTTTCACATTTTCAAGTGTTTCAAATGTGACTGTTTTGCATAAAAAATGCATTAGTAATATTACTGCAGTTGAGCTTTACATATATTATGCAAATAGATGTCAACCTATAATTGAATACTATTACTAAATATGATAGTATTGTTGAAAATACATACAATTGTGCATTAAACTGGATATTGTTCGAATTTGAGAATGAAATAGCAAACCGTTACAATTCTGAGTAATTACATAAAATACATTATCGTTCTCGTAGTTTTGTTTACATTAATAAATATATAGCGTTGTAGAATGTATATAGATGAATTGATATGAAAAATAGAATTTATTATTACTAAAGTAGAGTGTGTTTATTTAAATAATATTCTTGAATTCATGTTTATTTAATTATGATCTGATTTACCGTTTTGTAGATCACGATATAGCACTTTTAATAATTTTATAGCAAATAAACCATTTTATTATCGTTGCGGAATTTTTTCTTTAATTTAAAATTTTTCCGTAATAAATATTCTGATGTTCTATATATTTGTTTAAGTATGTATAAATAATTTTGTATATAGTATAAGTCATGGCCTCTTCTTATATAGGGTAGCTAGGGGTTTATTGTAACAGGGGTAAGTAGTAACAGGAGTTTTTTATTAGGTACTTAAACGATATTAAAATATTTTTTTGTTTCGATTGGATATATGAACCGTCCTGTATAATATTGTTATTGCTACGCGATATACAGAAGTGTGCAGGTGCGTCATTTCTGACGCACGTAATATAAAATTGTACTATAAAATTTTTAAATGTTATATATCTTATTTCGTCTCATATTTATCAGTCTTTGATAAGGTGTAACGATTTTGTGATTGCTAAATTGTTTAAATCACACCTGATTAATTGATTCACTGATTCAGGCGAAGATGATTGGATGGAATGTATAGTAGAAAAATCATACCTGAGGCTAGTTGTAACATAACAGATAACATAATTATATATTTAACATATAACATAATTATATACAGATTCAAGTGAAGATGATTAGGTGGGTACATGTTAATTGTAATACAGAAGACACTATATCTTCTATTTGTATAATGATAATATTTGTAGTTTACGTTGATTTATGATTAAAATGTATGTTACAGAAAACATTATATATTTTATTTGCATTATTTATAATTTGCATTGATTTATGGAAAGAAATACTTAGAATCAAGTCACTTTTTTAAAGAAAAATAGTAAATAATAAGTTGTTGGAGGTATTATTGTTGTTACTACTTGCCCCGGTAGAGGGGTAAGTTGTAACATTAGTCCAGTCATTTAAACTTAAATTAGGTAAGAATCTCGGAATTCTAGATACCCAGCTGTAAGTCTGTGAATACTCTAAAATAACACCCTAAAAATTGTCTCAAAACCTACATATGGTACGTACACCCTATGTAGGTTTTGAGACAACTTTTAAATGTCTATATACAAGTATTTACAGACTAACAGCTGGATATCTCGAATTCCGAGGTGAACTTACTATAATGACTGGACTACATCGCACTTTCTCTAGAAAATGATTAAATGTGATAGTTAGAATTATTTTTATTTGATTTGGTAGAGGAATAGTTACAGCATATATCTAGCTTTATTTGATACAAGTATAATCAGTAGAATTCAAGATATATTATTTTAAAAAACTGTTACAACAAGCTTCCCGCTCACCCACACAATTAATGAACACAAACGTAGAAACATATTTTACTTTTACTATATATATTTTACTTAACATCAAAAAGCGTTAATTTTAGTACACATAAACGCATAGAATAATATGCGATAATTTTAGGGAAGCCCTCAAAATATGTGAGTGCCCAATAAACTATGTTTCAACTCATTTCAAATTAATATTTGCATCGTAAAGTAATAACAGCAAGTAATGTATGAAATATACAATCATATCAAAATTATTACATAATTATAATTTATTATTAACAGATTATTAATTCGATCATATTACAAATTCCATAAATTACAGTTTCATAAATAGTGTTTTCAATGGTTTTCGTTCGCATAACTATGCGACGGAATGATACGATCAATAATCTATCCGCATTCAATTAAGTTTTTGTCAACTTAACGGTCTGTGCGCAAAAAATATTGCATATTAATCGAAATATTATTAATAATATGTCATTAATATATCATTAGGATAAAAATTATTCGTATGGTCAAGATTAAACTTCCGGTTTAAGGCCAGCGCAACGTTATTTTTTAATATTAAGATCAAGGTCGACACGGCCAGACCATTCCCAAGATATATTGTAGTGAATCACGAGGTGTCTTGAGAAGTACCGGCTGCCTGCCGCGGCGTCCGTGGCCACTAGGGAGGTGAAATGAAATCGATTATACAAGATCGATATAAATATTTGATATTGATCATTGGTTTGTTATTATTATATCGATGCTATGTTTCCCAGCAAACACCGTGTGATGTGAGCGTCGGCTGCAACCTGAAATCCACAATCCTTCGGCGCTGTGACACCCATGTATAATCAATGTGGACTTCAGATTGCTACCGCCGCCCGGTGTTTACTGGGTTTATGCTTTTTGGACATGATACAAAGCAAAGTGCTAATGTGAAGTTTGCATGGCAAAAGTACTAACTAGGAGAACCTCAAGTTTACACTTCTGGGATTTTGATGAAACTTTGCATAGCGTTGATAGTCAAACCAACCACCTTAAAATATTATAGGACTATGAGAAATTTTTGATTATGAAAATTAACTAAAGTTTTGAAAAATAGACCGCGCACAATGTGTACGTTGTTCAGTCAGTTTAAACGCTTGCTTTTACTTTTAGAGTTAAAAATCATCCGGTTCAAATCCCGTCAGCGTGTAATTTATTTTTTTATATTTTTTAATTTACTTGCATGTTTAATTTACTTGCATGTTTGGATAGTTAAATATTGCAAAAATATTTATAATTATTAACTTGATGCGTATATTTAGCGAACAAAATAGATATATTTGAAACAAATCTGTAAGTACATATATTATACTAAAATATAAAGAAAAACATACACTTACACATATACACACATAAACCTCTATATATTGAAGATGATAATAAAATTTACCCAATGAGAAACTTATATGTAAAGAAAAATATATACATTAATGATTTTGTGGCCAGTCCAGCGACGTACCAACAATATGCAGATTCTTCCTGCTGCTAACAAAGCTGTTACCAATCTGTGGAGGCTGATCAGTAAAACAATGAATATGTTTGATATTTTATTTTATTTTATTTCAAGATGTCTTTTACACTTTACATATAACTTTAACAACTGAGAAACTGATCTGAACTCTATGAAGCTATATTACAACTGAGCTTATACTGAAGACTGATTAAGAAACTCGAACGACGGATAAACTCATACAGACTCTTACTTCATACTGGACTTAACTCATACTGGACTTAACTCATACTGGACTTAACTCATACTTCAAACTAAAATGCGACTGACTGGTAATTGCGTCATTAGCAAGCTTTTATGTGCTCGCTTCAATGTGACTTTGAAATCCTAGCTAACATTATTTTACGACTTGATCAATATCGTTGTATAGTGCAACACATTGCACTAGTCACTGTTTTATGCACGTTTTCTGGTCTAGAAAAGAATTTTATCAATGCTTGCAAGGCTACTTCGAGCATACAATGTTGTAGCAGGAGTAATTCTAACTGCGTTGTTCATATTCTGACCATTAAATAGTGGTTTATAATATTATTTATAATTATTACTAATGGGCTCATATCCCTGACAATGAATTACATTGAATTTTTTGGCCAGGGTTTTTTTTTTGAGATCTTTCGCTATTGGGAAGTTCAGCAGAGAATTTAATAGTTTCTTCGGATTATCTTACTGATTAGATAATACATTCTAATTACCCTAAAATCTTGTAGAGATTGTCTATTATTATTTAATATCGATATTGATAATTTGAACACTGTATCTTTTTAAAGTCATCAACAAATAATGAAAAATATTATACCAACGCTGATATTCCTATTGATGTCATCATTAAAATATATTAATCAAATAAAACAATACGCTGCACATACTGTTTGCTTTAATAAACACTTACGTCAATTCATATATGCGTATTCGTTTTAAGTCAATTAACTATTATTAATTAATCATATGATAAATATTTTATAAATCAACTGAGTAACTACTTTAGGTTAATATGTTGGAATTATGTTCTTAATAAAGAGTAATTAATATAATATGTCTGAAGTAATAAAATAAAAAAAATGCAAATGTGGAGGACTGATTATTGAAGATGTTATATATTGAAGGAACAATTTATTTGAAGGAATAATTCTTAATTTTTATTTACTGAGTTAAATTTGATTGAGTCAGTTATTTAACTGTGTTGTAGAAAAGAAATGAAATTAAATAATGTCTAGACAAAATATGCAATTCACACAATGCTGATAGGTAATATCATAATAACATAACATTTGTCTCTAATTGTAAGAATATTTCAAAATGTACTTATTATTTATGTATATAGTATTTATTCTTTTGGTTGAAGGTAGATACTAAATGGAAATTTTAATTATTCGGAATTAAATTAATACATAAAATTTAAAAACTGAGAAGTAGAGTCGTCAACTCAATATTTGTATCGATATGTAGTTTTTCTCAAATGTGATACTCATATATCGACATACGTTTCTCATCACTAGTGGTCACTATCTCCGCGTCCAAGGACGACTGCAGTCGAAAGAAAATAAACAGAGAGACTGATTCAACAATCAGACGTTATTAAATTCTGTTACGTTTGTTGACGAAAATAAGCGCATTTAGTGGATCCACATATGAACACTTTTTGGGAGATAGATTGGAATTACAGATGTTAATTTAATTTATGTAAATGTTATATTATTAACCCTTCTCGTACACACCTCAGCCCAGAACCTATACATACACATGGGGTCCAGCAGACCCCAGCGGTGTTTAAACGCTCGTCGTGGGCGGACTATTGGCTTGATTAAAAAAAAAACGAAAATAAAATTTTAACAACAATATGACGGTATACATTTTTTAAGGTAAAAAAAATGAAGGTCTGAGAAATGTTTGAAAACGAACTACTTTGTATAAAATGGTCGCTAAAGGTGACGTTGGGGTCTTGTATAGACCCCTGCGGTACGCGAAGGCTTAAAGTGCCTCATATTATTGAGTAGTATATAATGTAACCTTATATATAACATTATAGTTAATAAATCTTGTTAGTTAAATGTAGTTAAAAAATAATGCCAATTGTCTTATGTATTTATTATTATTTTCTTTTTTTGCAGGTGAGTTATCTTCAGTTTTCATCTATTACAGAAGAGTAATACAGAAAAACGTTATTGGGCAGATTCATAAATTTCTTTGTCGTGAGTACAAATTTGATTTTGATATAAATTATGATCATTCAAATTTATTAGGTATGCGTTGAGATCATAAATGCAATTTAAACTGATTTCTACTGAGTTCACTAGCATATCCTTTTTAAGGACACCCTATATATATCATCATAAAATTTGTGAGCAATAATAAGTAATAATGATTTTGCGGTTGTGTAGTATCGTTTGCTTGAATTTTAAATTGAAGTACCGATTAATATTAATATGACATTTTTTCTCTGTGATGTATTATTATGTATAATTTATGTGTGATATGAAGCATCATACATAATCATAGACTTTTTTGTTAACTTTGTTAAACTAATATTAATATTTAATTTTTCATTTATATTTGTTTACTCAGATATTATTAATTTATTTAAAATTATACGTAGCAAGGAAATTGCGTAGTGCATTTACTTTTATAAAACGTCTTCAAAGAACCACTCACTCTTCATTTGTTGTGCAATCTTAATTAATTTCTTCAATATTAGATATTCATTAATAGAAAAGCTCTTGTCTCTACGTTCTGCGTACCAATAATTTAATATCGCCTGTGAATATATATATATATATATATATATATATATATATATATATCTTGATATTGACCTTTGTATCAAAGCCATTTAGTGAAGGTGACAAAACTATATAGCTTGAGGCCAATCTGAGCTTGGTTATATTGTTTTACGTAAACTGCCGCCTACTGAAAATCAATCAATCATGTATATATATGTATATATATATATATATAGATATATATATATATATATATATATATATATATATAGGATGTCCCAGAACTCAACTTCAAGCCGAAGCGATATGATAGTATTGACCGTAACTGTCCTAATTTATCACTCGAAATTTTTTATTGTGAAACTTCAAGTGTTTTACGATTTTACAATCCTGATAAATGCGTCAATTATTGATGAAATAATCCAACACACATTTTTTTTAAAGAATGACTTTTCAAAGTCGACCGATTTCAAAAATTTCACTTATAAGTCTTAATTCTTCGAAAACTCAAGGGAGTTGTGTAGTTATTTTTGACTGTGCTCCTAGAAATGTTATACATGGTTCCGGTTCCGAAGTTTACATGAACAAAAGTAATAAAAATTAACCACTATAATCAATAAATGGTCACAACTTCAGCAAAGCTCTAACTTGCACTTGAAAGCTCACAATTTTCAAACAAAGTGAGATTTTTTTTGTAATTTTTTTCAGGACATTACGGGCAATACAATTACACCGTTTAGACTTGACGTTGAGTTCCAGGACACCCTGTATATATGTATATATATGTATATATATATATATATATATATATTAAATTAATTTAATTTAATTGAAGCAATGCGTAAATTTCAATCTGTAATCGTATTGCTTCGTTAATAAATTATCTCATTCCGAACATTCGCGCTTTAAACAGATGAAATAAAAACTGTTGCTGTCATATGTAATAAAGCTCTGTTTTTTTATCATATGTAATAAAGCTCTGTTTTTTGTCATGTGTAATAAAGCTCTGTTTTTGTCATATGTAATAAAGCTCTGGTCACTGTATACGGCTTATGGTATTGTATTCGAGAGCTTATTGTATTGGCCGATGATTGTTTTGATATAGTGAAAATGAAATTTGTATGGGAAATAAAACGCATTTTGTTGTTGTAGTTTTAAAAACAATTTAGTTCCAAGCGCTCATGTATACTCTAATAGAGACTACACTTGTATGAATGTTTTTCTGTTCGTTTTTTCCCACGAATTAATGTTGAATATTATTGCTAAAACATTGGACTTTTCTCCATTGAGTAATTTTTTTTTTCTATTTTAACTTACAATTTTTTTTCTTTGTTCATGTAACAATATAATGACTTATAAGGTACTATTGTATCTTGATCGAAATATAAGAAAATAAACTAGTGGTTCATAGAGCATTGTGCCTTAAGGCAAATTGTTGAAACTTCCAGTATTATGAATCTTAATTTTCAAAAGTTTTAAATTTTTTTGGAATACATATGTACTTTTCAAAATTTTCTGAAAAAAAATGGCTTTTTTGAAAATTTGTTGAATGAAGTTGATTGAACCATACTGTCGAAAATATCATTTGTTTGAACTATATTAGTGAATTTTACTTGACTTTATAAAACTTGGTATGGAACCCATAGAAATGGAAACAAATATTGTACTTATCATTAAAATTTCTATAAAATATCTGAAAATTTGACTTTAAGTCAAATATCTTTAAGTTTCAGAGGTTTCTGAGCATACCTTAAGTTAGAAAAATTGAATATGTGTGTATGTAGTATGTATGTATGTATGAATAAAATTTTTTGTCGACGTTTTCGGAAGAACCGTTCAACCGATTTGAATGATTCAAAAAGCATTCGATTTGTATTGATGGGAAGACTTGATGATTTGTTTTTGGGAAAGAGAGGCTCAGCCGTTTAAGAGATACAAGTGCAAATAAATAAAATTAAATAAAAATGCAAAAAAGGCAGTTTTTGAGAGCAAAGTAATCAAAAAAGTGAAGAAAAAATTATGGAGAAGACATTTTTTTTCTTTTCTTCCAAAATTTCTATATATATATATACATATGTGTGTGTGATTGTTTGTTTGTGTGATTGTGTGTGTGTGGCTGCCCATATGTGTTTTTGTGAATAAATAATATGTGTTACAACTTAAAGTTCTAATTATAGAAGCAATTCGCAAACGACTGGTAATTTGCGTTACATATTCATATCGTTCTAAAAAGTAAACAATTAATTAATTGACATGCATTTGAAAATTTTGCGCGCAATTCTGGCCGATAGTTTATTCGGTATTAAAACTAGCACATTGTTGCACCGATGCCAGCTGATCTCAAAATAGATCAATGAATATATATTATGTTTGTAAACAAAATTCTCTTTGTTTTGAACGAGTAATCAGCTAAAATAGTATTTACTACAAACACAGCTGCTAGGCGTCGTCTTCGAAGTTATATTAGATATTTCGAATGAATTTATTAGACGCGAAAGTGATTTATGCTGATAGTGATATGCGCCGTAATATTTATTAGAATATGTAGGAAATTATTATCGTTTTCTATTGTTGTATCACATCTAAGACATCTCAAGTATTATTAATCTCTATAAGTGCGGAACTGAGTTTGATTTATTGCGTTTTATGATCAAGGGCGAATGGAAGTTTGCTTGATTTTCTCTCATATAGTTTCTAGGGTTTCTCTGTTCGAATGATTCGTATGGAATCTCATAAATTCAAATCGCGATATTTCTCTTAACATCAATAGCAATCCTTCACTTAATTAAACATTTGTGGAATTCAATACACTTTTGTAGAAAATGCATCAAACGCATCGACAACAAAAATATATGGAGAATATTTTGTTAAAATTTAAATTCTTATTCAGTACATAATACTCTTATTGCAGCCTTGTACTTTCTATATTTTTCTATTAATTTTATAATGTATATTTTTTATCTTCCCCTAGAGCAAGTTATACTAATCGGAAAAAAATCGAAAATGAAAATTTTTATATATTCTTTTACATTTCTTCACTGACTTTAAGTTAAAAATAGCAATTTTTGTGAGAACGGAGCATCTGATTACAATAATTCAGAAAACATTCAATTTTTATTGGGACGACATGCTGATTAGTTTATGGCAAAGGCAGGTCTAGCCGTTTCAGAGATACGTGCAAAAAACATCGATTCTTGAGAGGATGGAGCACTCGATGAAAATGATTCAAAAAAACATTAAATTATAATTTTATTATTAGAGGACGTGCTGATTAGATTTTGGCAAATGTAGGTCTAGCAGTTTTGGAGATACGGAGCAAATAGTGCAAAAACAGCATTTTTTTTATTGTATGGAACATACGATTAGAATCACAAACTAGTATTTATTAGAATTTTTTTAAAAATTTTACTTTGAAAAAATTAGATTTTTGAGAAATTTTAAATTTTTCGCAAAAATTTACTTTTGGATAAAAGACTTTTTGAAAAGAAATGTTTTCTTCATTATGAAATATTTTGGCCCTTTTTGTTCCGTATCTTCGAAACGGCCAGACCTGCCTTTGCCAAAAACTAATCAGCACGTTTCCTTATCAATAAGAATCGAATGTTTTTTGAATAATTGAAATCGCGTAAACCGTCTTCCCGAAATCATCGACAAAAAATTGTACCCGCACACACACACATACACACACTTACACACACACATCAATTTTTTCTAAGGTATGCCAAAATGTTTAGAAACCTCTGAAACTTAAAGAATTACGTGCGCTCTATCAATACTAATAAATATATATATAATAATACTAAGAACCAATTATATACGCTAGTTTGAAATATGTTTCAACTTATCTATAAAGTTGATGTTTGCATGGAATTTAGCACATAGTTCATGAGCACTGGTCTGTATACATAATAAACAAATGGCCGATTTACTATGATTAATTTTATAACACAATAAATATTTTAATAATCCTGTACATAATTTGATTACACAGTTTATATGCTCTGTATAATCATGAATGTTCATATATATAAAATAATAATTTGCTGGTAATTTGATTCTACTCGTACACACGTGAGAGCATGTACAGGTAGTTTGCAAATAATTAATTTTGATTTGAATCTCTTCTCTGTAATGAAGTCATATTGCCAACCCTAATTATCCTTCATTCGATGCTAATGGTCATAAATCACAGGTTGGATTATTAATAATTTGTTAGCTATCTATTTGCAATATTGGTAAATTGATACAGTTTTACATGTTTCATGTAAAACTGTATCAATGTTATTTGCATAATCATTACTAGTATTTTTGTAGTTATTATCTTAAATGTCAGTTCAGATGCAGTTATCACAATTAATGCTTACAACAATTAATATCTAACGAATTATATTAGATAATATTATTATCCAAAGCAAATTGTTGTGCATGGCATTGTGCCTTAAAGTAAATTGCAGGGACTTCCCTACCGTAATGAAATATTCGTGGAGTATTAAATGTTTTTAAATAGATTATTATAAATTCTGTAAATGTCATTATTTGTATTTTATAGACAAAATGTAAGAGCTTTATAACTGAATTGCAAAAAAAATTATTTAACTGAAATATTCAAGTGAGCTTTACAATTCTATCTAGAATTAAAATCAAAATCCAAATTAATTAATGTATTCAAAAAAAATTTTGAAATAAAAAAAAAAATTTGCTTTTCCCAAAAAATAGTAGTTTCTTCACTCTGTCAACACAAGCAAAATGATTTTTGAATCTTTCAAATCGGATGCTTCGTTCTCTCAGAAACTAATTTTTTTTGCACATTTAGCTTCTTATCTCTTTGCCTGTCTTTGCCAAAAGCTAATCACGACTTCTCCCCATCATTACAAGTTGAATGTTTTTTGAATCATTCAAATCGGATGCTCTGTTCCCTCAAAAACTTAATTTCCATTTTTTGCACTCTTTGCTTCATATAAACGGCTGGACCGACTTTTGTCAAAAACTGATAAGCACGTCTCCTTATCAATAGGAATCGAATGCTTTTAGAATATTTCAAATCGGTTGATCCGTGCTCCCGAAAACGTGGACGAAAATGCACATACATATATTCATTTTTGAAACTGAGGTAGGTATGCCAAAATGTTCAGAAACCTCTCAAACGTGAAGATATGCAAAAAAAAAATATTTTTAATTTTTTGATGAGTGCAATAACAAGACAGCATTTATACCACGATGCTTCAATAATAAACAAATATATTGTAGATATTGCGAAAAAAACAACATTGCCAAAGAGGAAATATATAAAAAATTAGAGATCAAAAATATTTATTACAACAAATTCAGAAGACGTTATTCGACCTGAAATACATTGAAAAAGTCTACAAAATAATGTAAGCCTTTAATTTCGAAGACTTTGGTCCTGATTTGGCTTTTCCAAAGAAATGAAAATTTATAATTTTATAACTATATAATAGTTACAAAATATTGGATCATCAATTATGTATATTGAGGCCACTCAATTTGATGAACATTTAACAAAATCTATTTAATAGAAAATAATATTTAATAAAAATTAGAGCATTAGAAGGAAAAAAAACTGGATCGGACCCATTCTGCAAAAAGAGTGCCTCGTGCACGACGTCCTTGAAGGTGAAATAGGACTGAAAGAACTGGGAAGAAGAAAAATGCAGATTATTGATGACCTACGTGAGAAGAGGGAACTGAAAGTCGAAGCTTGGAAAGGAAAATGTATAAGAGTGAATAAAAAAGAAATGAGAATGAAAGAAACAAGGAAAGGAAAGGGAATTATTGATTTGTAGTAGCTCTCACACCATGGACCTGCCTTCGGGCAGACTACCATTTATTTATACACTGTAGTATGACAAAGTTAATTTATAAGTAAAAATTAATAAATTTCTAAAAATTCGAGTGCTGAATGTAAACATTGCCTTACAATTTACTTAATTTAAACCAGTCGTTGGCACAGCATCCTTTTATATTGGTCCTTGTAAATTATTCTCTTGCGCCTATAAAATAAATGAGCAACATAAAGAGAATTTTTTATAAGAAACTGAATATAAACAGATCCTACGCCAGTTTCTCTGGCATTAGGTTGAAAATCTATTTTGCTCGCGAGAAATGACCAGTCATTATAAGAAAGTTGTTTTAGATGCACGGGTATTAAAATAGCTCATATAGGTAATAAATATATGTAGAGATACAAGTTATATATATATATATATATATATATATATATATATATATATATTTGTAGATTAAAAGTAGTATAAATCATGTTTTAACTTACTGCTAGATTTATTTTCTATGAGCTACTGTAGGCGTCTCATGATTCATTATGTAGAGGAAACGGTTGCAATGACAAGTTGTTAAATATTTGAAAAAATATTCTTTGTTTGTTTATTGAATTTATTGTAGATAAAATACGCCTATTTGTCTTCTACTTTTACGACAATTGAAGTTTAATATTTTAATTATCATAACATTTTGCCGCCTACGTCGTATCTTCATTTTTAATATCTGCTAATTCGTTAAAAATTTCAAAAATTTAAAAATTCAAATCTTTTTTATGTGTCACATTTTTATATTTTTTATACCTTATTTTTTGCAAGTATCTAATACAATTTTTCAATGTGTTCCACATATTTGATTTGAACAATATTTACAGTACTAAAAGAAAAAACAATAGGCTTTCGAATAACGCTAATAATAAAGTAATTAAACAAAACGCACTATCCGAAAACATTAATTGAAAAAATATTTTATCCTTTTTAGCTAATAATAAAGGATTATTTAGCATTTATTAATATACATTATGTGGTCTAAGCCAATATGAGTAAAATCACGTAGTTTTTTTTTTCGATATCTTTTATGGTTACGCCAAAAATTAAGTTTGAAAAAGGGACCACTTTGGCATATTTTCAATGATATCTCGGCCATAAGGTGAGATACAAATTTGAAGTTTGGTATATCGGATGTTTTCAAAAAGACCTTCAAAATGGCGTATAAATTATTCAAATACAAGTGTGTTAGTCGATTATGTATGGCAATGCGCCCTTGCGCGTCGTGATTATTATGTACTTGATTGGCAGACCCTTTCAACCGTCAGAATGGGCTGGCTTTTTACATATGCTTTCTGAACAGTTAAAAGAATACACTCTCAAAATTTGAGCCTTGTGGGAGCAAGTTATGAAACATTTTTTTTTACATTTTTACAAATTGAAGAAATGATGACTGCCAGAATGGTACTTTCTTAATGCGTCGATAATAAAATATCATTAAAAAAATTTTTAGCTCTGAGAAAACAGGTTAGTCAAATAGTTCACTGGCTCTTAGACTAATATATATTGTAACGATATATAAAATATATTATAAAAAAATATTTATATTAAATAAAAATGTATAACATTCTTAAGCGCTTGTCGACCCTTGTCTCCCCTATATATTTCTCTACATCTGTATGCTAATTGCTTAAAGTCAGTTCCCCAATAGAAGTCGACCAACACTCTGTTCGGATACTATTCTAGTAATTGTTTTTTTTTTTCAAATATATTTTGTTATACAAATAAACAAATATAAAAATGTAAATTTAACATAAACATTAAATGTAAATGTTTTTCTGATATGTGAATAAATATTAATGTTTAATAACGGCACAGTGCGATATTAATTAATTGGTAATAAATCATATTAACTAGTGCAAAAATATTGATGTGTTATGCTTATTGATTATTTAAATTATGATCTCATGATTTATACAGCAAAGTTTATGTGATTTTATACAACGGATATAATAATTTATTGTTAATCTGATATGGTGGTTATAATTTATGAATTATGATTAGCGATAATGTGAGTAATATATTCGTATAATTGAAATGCGATAAAAGATTAATTGTGTAAGTATTTAATTCTATAATTTATATTGTAAGAAAATAACTTTGCAAAAAATTTAAGTGTAATGGTTGATGTATATGAGATTTAATGTCAAAATCGAAATCAGAATAAAACGTTGAATTACAATTTTGACATACGTATATTTTAATTTATATTTACCCCTGAAATTTATATTTTGCATTGGTTGAATAATGTAGCTATTATTTTGTAAAACCTCTTCAAAATTAAATATAAGACATTGGATTTGTTTGCCTTCTGGCCGTTCCATTTTATACCGCCTATGTGGTAAAAAATGATAAGCTTTAAGATACTGTTTTATGGTATAATAAAATAATCTTTGTATATCTAATAAACGTTAATTTGTTCTCAAAACTAAATTCCAACTTTCTAAAATTTATTATTCTTGATATATGGATGTAGACATAATGTCACTTTTAGTCGTAAGGAAAAACATAGATCTATAAAACTCAATTCGAGATCTTCATATATATGTATATGAAGCAAAAAAAAATCCACTGTATATTTACACATGCTGAATTCGGAAGAGATGATGCCGCGATAAACCCACATTTCCTGTATATATCAACAGAGGATGTAAAAATTTCTAAATTTATTTATCGTTTATCAATACTACATTACATGTATTCGAATGAAAATGGAACATTAATGAAGTGTTCGTGTGAAAAACACAAACCGGCAACAATTTCTTGAGAATCGTCCTTGGCGAAATGGCAAATTCGTCACAAGATTCCCATGTATAAACGTGATATGATTTGTTAAACGGAAACAGTATGTTGTTTTTATTAAAACAAACATAACAACATTATGGGATTACGCAGAGCTACTTTCCAAAACATTTTATATCCCATACGATTTTTGATTATATAATTCAACAATTATTAACTTGTGAGTGACAAAGATAATCCTTTACTTTTTTGCTTTATTTGCTCTGGCTGTACCATTTTACTCCGTCTAAGGAGTAAAAAAGATCAGGTGAAAGTTTTTTTGAAAAAACAGCAAGAAACACTTTTCCACAATGATGGATTTTTGCTGCGGGTTTTACTGAACATAGTCAGTAGTTGTTTTTGAAGTAAAACTTTTTAGGCGCGACTAGGGTGTAAATCTGTGATAATAAAAAAAATTATAAAACAAGTTAAACATTTGTGCCGTGTACTAAACGTAAGTTTATTGATTAAGAATCATTTCTATATTATTTGTAGTTTCTATAAATCTTTTAAGTTATTAAAATGGAAAATATTTTTTAGGCAAGTCAGATATTACAGCTGTTCAAAGAATGAGATTATATCGCCAGAGAAAAAGTAAATGAATGTATGTTAATTTTAATTACATGAAGTTCTTCAAACCCAATTGACGAATGAAGTGGCAAAAACAATATTGGTTTAGGTGTTGTTTAACATAATCTACTGTGTGAACGAATATTACAGAATTTATTAATCAGCAATTACTTCATTTCTCTAATGAAGGTTCATTTCTAAATGCTAATTACAATGACAAACCGATCATGTCATATTTGAAGTATGACTTTAATTACATTATTGTTTTTAAATATTATACATATTTTTAATGCTATTATAAATATATAATTTATAATTTATCATTATATAAATGTGTATAATGGTTGACACTAATAAATGTGTGCATCACGTCTGTTACCATATTACTAATAAAAATTTATTCAAAATTATTACATCAAAGTTATATGATGTATTTATTTTTTACTTAAATGCCATGTTGTACAGTAGCAAAAAAGTTTTACTTCAATCGCGCGTGAACCTTACGCGCACTTTTTTTTGATATGTGTATTATTTGTTGTAATATAAGTGATTTGGTTTTCACAATATGATTGCTCAAAGTCAAATTGGATCTTTATGCCCCGCTCGACTATATTTCAATTTGAAATTTTAATAACTTAAAATGTTATTAATGATAATATTTTCTTAATTTTAAGTATTCTTTAGCATAATCAAATTTGAAGGTGACTCGCGGGTTAAAAACTCACTAGTCTGGGCTGAATTGATAAGAGCGAGCCTAAAAAAATAAAAAATTGAGGGAAATGTAGAGAAAAAATACACTACATATGTATATATAGTATATACATATACATATACATATACATATACATATACATATACATTTCTGTATGGTAGATTGATTTTTCGCCGTGTTTTTTCTGCTTATTGAATAACATGCCTTGCTTTATTGCAGTTATAAAACGTACTCTTATTTCGTCATTCATGCCGGCACAGAAGTACACGATTTTCCTGAAAACTCGACAGAAAAATTTTACTGCAATTGTCATTTGAATTTTCACTATTATTTTAAGCTTTTTAATGAAAAATATTATTCTGAGTAAAATTGTTATAACGTTCTCTTTGATTTAAGAACAAATAATCTTTTATTAATTGTGCATTTATTAATTGTGCATTTATTAATTGTGCATTTATTAACGAGACAAAGATGCGTCATCAATATAATTGCCCTAGTTTCATTTCTTTTCATGGGTCTTTAGAGTGTGACAAACATTTTATTATGAATAGTCTCGGTAAAATATTTAGTGTGATAAATATTTATCTTTTAAAGGATGTGAGTTGCAAAAATCTCATACTGAAATATGGTCAATAGTGAACAATTTACCATTAATATAAAACTAAATAAAAAGATTATTTTTTAAAATTAGGAAATAACATGGGTTTATTTGAAGTAAGGATTTATAAATAATTTTTCAAAATTATAGCTTTAGGTAGGGCGGAGCAAAAAGGCGCAATTTGACTTTGGGCAATTATGTTGTGGAAACCAAACCAATTATATCATAACAAATAGCACATATCAAACAAACAACTATCTGACTAAGTTCAATAAAACTCCCAGCTAATTGTAGAAATGTGTTTTTTTGCTGTGTTTTCAAAATTTGTCATCTGATCCTTTTTACCCCATAGGCTGGGTAAAATGGGACGGCCAGGAAACCAACAGGACCAATGTATTATTTTTAATTTTAAAGGAATTTTACGAAATAATAGCTATATTATTCAACCAGTGCAAAATATAAAATTTATGGGTACATTTTTTACAGAGATAACACTGTATATAAGCTTGATTTAGTATTTCGTCAGAAATAATCATCAGCTGAGTTGGAATAACTATTTATTTATTTCTTTTTTATTTCTCCTGATAGCAACGTCGTAATAATCAAGGTGCTGGCCGGTTATACATCTATCTCCCTCTACTTTCAAATATTGCAGTTGAAAAATTCTTTACTCGTTTTTGTGATATCGGTGGTGGACTTTTTCACCTGCAGGCCTTTAATTTTTGTTTTATTGATTTATTAGGTGTACATTATTTATAAATATTCATGTTCTAATTACATAGTTAATGATTTGTGAAACGACTAAAAGGACTTTTTCACCTGCAGGCCTTTTACTCGTTTTTGTGATATCGGTGGTGGACTTTTTCACCTGCAGGCCTTTAATTTTTGTTTTATTGATTTATTAGGTGTACATTATTTATAAATATTCATGTTCTAATTACATAGTTAATGATTTGTGAAACGACTAAAATATAGAGCAACCATTGTCTTTATTCTTTTAATATTTTGGAGGCTGCGCGCACTGATGCATTGAAACAATAATACAATTTTTACACGTTAAGTCAAATGTGTTTGTGTTTATGCAAATATTTCAATGTAATTAAGACATATCCCACAATAAATGCAAAATTTCATTTTCAGATGTAATTAATTTAGTTTGTTTCACAAATTTTGAATATTATAATTGTGGAAATTATTCACAAATATGTGTTAAAATAGCATCAAAATAATTTGTGAAAGGTTTTTCAATTCAATTTTTATTTAAAAATGCATTTTATAATTAAATACTAGTAATGATATTAAGTATTTTATGTTCTATTTTTTATATGGATATTACTATGCTCAATTCTCTTTATATATGACAAACATGCGATATTCATGAATTCAGTTTATATAATATATTTCCCGAAACGAAGTAGATTTTCCAGGAATTCAATGTTTGGTTAGAATAATTTTGCTCTCTATGTTTTACTAAATATTCTGCGCGAGTAGTTCAAAGGATTATTTACAACTATGTTTCATTAGTGAAAGGTTTTACTAAGCGCTTGTATGTTTCCATCAAGGATCATTTTGCAAAAATCAGACATGGTAGTGGGTTAAAGGTCAGCGGGTAAAAAGGTCCACCATCATCTTGATTATTACGACGTCGCTATCACGAGATAAACGGATATGTATCAATATTCCAAACAAAGGCATTTTTTTGTTGGTAGATTTTTAACTTCCCGTAGGGTAAGTTATAGTAATCGCAAAAAAATCGAAAATGAAAATTTTTATATATCTTTACGTTTCAGAGGTTTCTGAACATTTTGGCATACCTTAGAAAAAATGGATGTATGTGTGTGTGTGTGTGTGTATGTATGTATGTGTGTGTATGTATGTGCGGATACAAATTTTCGTCGACGATTTCGGGAACACGGATCAACCGATTTGAATAATTCAAAAAACATTCGATTCGTATTGATAAGGAGACGTGCTGATTAGTTTTTGGCGAAGGCAGGTCTAGCCGTTCCAAAGATACGGGGCAAAAAGTGCCAGAAACGGTACATCCGTTTTTAAGAGAACGGAGCGTCCGATTTGAATAATTCAAAAAACATTTTACTTGTATTGACAAGATGAAGAATTGTTCCAATTTTCATGAAGGCAGGTCTAGCGGTTTCGGAGATCTAACGAAAAAAGTAAAAAAATGAGCCATTTGGCGGTCAAAAATGATCATTAGACATATGCACATCAAATTATCAGATATTTTTATAGAAATTTTAACAATAAGTATACATTTTGTTAACATTCCTATGGGTTCCGTACCAATGCTTATGCGTTAGGCGGCGGCGCGCCACTTGCGCTGTGACAATTCGTCTCTATGCAGTTCAAGCAGTACGATTGCATTGAAAAAAAGTTCAGAATTTCCAAAATATGTCAAAATGAAGAAAACATTTTTCTTTTCAAAAAAATTTTTTGTTTTCAAAAAAAAAATTTTTCTTTCAAAAAAAAAATTTTTTTTCAAATAAAATTTTTTTTTTCAAAATATGGTAATTTTTTATCAAATTTATAGTTTTTCAAAAATCTAATTTTTTCGAAGTAATTTTTTTTTCAAAAATGTTAATCGTTTTTAAAAAAAATAATAATTTTGGGTACGGGAAGTTCCAGCAATTTGCCTTAAGGCACGATGCCCTAATTGCCTTAAGACAGAATTCCACTTACAGCTAGTTTTGATTTTGAGCTCATACATTCATAAACCATACATCCGATGGCTGTGAAAATTTAGGAAACTGTTAGGTATATCCCCAGACAGGTTTTTATATGCTGAATAAACTCAAGTGGTAGGAGTTGTCCGCCCCGCAGTCTTTTTTTTATTTTTCTGGTCAATTTTAATTTTTTTAATTTTTCATGATGCGTATATAAGGCACATATAATCGTAAATTTTCACACTCTCAGCACAAAATCTTATATATTAAGAATTATTATGATAATTAAATCATTTCTGTCAGTGAACGTTTTTCAATGAAATTCTATTGAGATTTTTTGACATTATGAAAAAGCTCAATTTACACAAAAAAAATACTTTCATCAAGGGTTGTACAACTCCAAAGCTTATTTTTAATATATTATATCAATTCTCTTATTTTTTTTAAATATGAGTTTGAATAATACATAGATGCAACCCTCAATTTTCATCTTTCTACCATACTTTCTAATTTTTTAATCATTTTTAACATGATCGATAACTGGTCAATTATCGTCTTTTTGGGGACGTTTTGTTACTATATTTCGATTCAGATTTAATTCAGTTAATGAGAAAGCTGAATTTTTTATTGTGGGTTTTATTTCTTATTTCTATTACGGGTTGATCAGTTCTAACAATTTTTGAATTTTTTTAAGACAATTTCTTTGTTATATTATAGACACTGCGGAATTAAAAAGTAAATATAAATATAAGAATTAATATAAAAATAGGGTAGACCAAGCAATCTTAAAATTGAGTAGAAAAATCTGTGGGTAAAAGAGACCACAGTAATTTATTTAATTGTTTTGTGATATGCATTGTTAGTCATAACTTAGATCCAACAGATTATTTATATAACCTCTTGGGCCGTCCCGCACTGACCGATGTTATGGCAAGGCTATGTTATGAAGAACTTTCCATACTAAATATTGACAAAAGTCATGTAGTTGCTGTGCGCTTTTCTCAGTTTGGCAGATAGAAAACCTAACCTAGAAACCGCACAAATGTCAAAGAAACTATCTTAGATAACAGGGTCTTTCTGATCCAGATTCATAACATACCAGTGACGTTGCATTTTATGTGTAAAACGCTTGAATGCACAGCAAACATATGTCATTTTGACAGTATTCAGTATAAGTTAAAAGCATAATGTGCGTAACATGGACTTGCCATAACATTGGTCTGTTGTGGGGGAGAATTAGCCCATCTATCTAAGAGATAAATTACATTAATTGTTATTCCAACTCTGTGGAGGAATTTGTTATAATCTTTGTAAAAAAAGAGCTCATGTAATTTGTATTTGGCATTGGATAAATAATGTAGCTTTTTAGTTCGGAAAATCCCTCATAATTAAAAATTAACAGTGGTTGAGTTAGCCCCGAAAAAGAAGATAATATTTCTGATAGCTATTAAAAGAAGTGAGTAAATGTGAAAAAACACAGTTCACCTAATCAAATGATATGACTCTTAGATATTGTTAACTTCCCGTAGGGCAAGTTATAGTAATCGCAAAAAAATCGAAAATGAAAATTTTTGCATTTCTCGACGTTTCAAAGGTTTCTGAATATTTTGGCATACCTTAGAAAAAATAGATGTATGTGTGTGTGTGTATGTGTGTGTGTATGTGCGTGTGTGTATGTATGTGCGGATACAAATTTTCGTCGACGATTTCGGGAACACCGATCAACCGATTTGAATAATTCAAAAAACATTCGATTCGTATTGATAAGGAGACGTGCTGATTAGTTTTTGGCGAAGGCAGGTCTAGCCGTTCCGAAGATACGGGGCAAAAAGTGCCGAAAACGGTAACTCAGTTTTTAGAAAACGGAGCGTCCGATTTTGATAATTCAAAAAACATTTTACTTGTATTGACAAGATGTAGAATTGATCAAATTTTCATGAAGGCAGGTCTAGCGGTTTCGGAGATCTAATGAAAAAAGTAAAAAAAATTGCCATTCGGCGGTTAAAAATGATCATTAGATATATGCACATCAAATTATCAGATATTTTATAGAGATTTTAACAATAAGTATATATTTTGTTAACATTCCTATGGGTTCCGTACCAATGCTTATGCGCTAGACAGCGACGCGGCGCTTACGCGCTTTATATTTTGTCCCTTTGCAGTTTAAGCAGTACGATTGCTTTGAAAAAAAGTTCAGATCTTCCACAATATGTCAAAATAAAGAAAAAAAAAGTTTTTTTCAAAAAAAAAATTAAATTTTTTTTTTTTTTTTTCAAAAAAAAGTAATTTTTTGTCCAATTTATAGTTTCTCACAAATCTTATTTTTTCGAAGTAAAATTTTTTCAAAAATGTTAATCGTTTTAAAAATTTTTGGTACGGGAAGTTCCAGCAATTTGCCTTAAGGCACGATGCCTTAATTGCCTTAAGACAGAATTCCACTTACAGCTAGTTTCCTGCTAAATTTTGACTGTATCTTATCTAAATTCGACCACCTCAAAGGCGTGAAAGCATCGATTGGCCTGAGGCCTGTTGTATTTTGCACAGTTCCAATGTGCCGGCGATGGATAGTAGTTCAAGGCCAGTGCACACGCCATTACTCGTATCAGCGGGTAATGCGTCGTGTACCATTGAACTGCATATACTACATGCAGTCTGTCTGCACTATTGGACACTCTCCATATCTGTCGACGTGTGGATGCAGGTCAGGGGTGTCGAACTATAATAAGCAATGCGAAGAAAAAAGAAACAAATTCTAACAACTATTTCCTCTTTTATCACCATTCTCTTGCATTTATCACTATTTCTTTGTATTAATCACAATTTTCTTTTTTTTATTATCAATCAATATTATCTTCTTTTGCGGGGCTAACTTATCCGCTGTCTAATTTTGAATTTTGAGTGATTTTCCAAACTAAAAGCTACATTTTTTATTCAATGTCAAATACTTGAGTAGGGTTGGGCGGGGCTAGTTGAGCAAATTTTTACTTAAACGGATGTAGCTCCTCAATGAAAAGTCTTAATAAAATTCTGGCTTAATGGATATGTTGTTTATCGCTTAACAAAAGTGGTAATACTATTTTTTGGTAATAAGTAAAATTTAAAAGCTACAGCTGTTTAAATGAAAACAGTCAAGTATGCTTAATGTACCCCATAGGTGGGGCAAGTTGAGCACTAAGAAAGTATAATGAAATCATAGGTTTAATGTCGATTAGTGATGAAATAAAATAAGTTTTTGATAATCAGTTCTATATTTCTAGTCAGAGAAAACAAAACTTATAGTAATTTTCTTTGAATAATTAACCAAAAGTAGAATCAACAAACAATATCGTATCTTAGGAATTATTTTACCATTATATTCAGTATTTCTTTATATTATTACTCATAGGCTTAGCTTAAAGCTCAAAAATAATAATTAATTTCTGGAAGTTAATGGTAATTGTCATAGTGACAGAACAAGTTTAGCAACTATGCTCAACTAACCCCAACTCGGAATTTCAAAATGAAAGTGAGTTTATAAAAAAACTGTGAGAATTATACCCAGAATCTCTGTGCATATTAAAAGAACTATAATTATATGGAAGAATAACATTTACCTGATTAAAAATAAATAACATTTGACTAAACTAGACGAAAACTCGTTATGAATTACTTTTTTCCTTTTTGGTCTCAAAATAAACAAAACGCCCGTGAGCCTCACTCATTTGTCCAGCGGCCACTAGCGATCGCGGGATGTTTATTTCCCCCAAAACTCTATCTTTCCGCCATATAATGCCTAAACGGACGGTGAATAATTTTCGAGATATTTCGATTGCTCAACTTGCCCCTATGGTCAACTAGCCCCGCTCTACCCTACTTCTTTATAAAGATTATACAAAATCCTTCTATTTTTATCACTATTTCTTTTTCATAACAATATTGCTATTGTCATTTACCATATAACATTGTATATTTTTAACTCCCCGTAGAGTTAAAGAGTTAAAAGAGCAAAAAAACGAAAATATTTTTTTTGCAATCTTTACGTTTCAAGAGTTCCTGACCATTTTAGCATACCGTACAATCAGAAAAAATTAAAGTATGTGTTTGTGTATTTTGTGTGGATACAAATTTTCCTCCACGATTTCGAGAGCACGGTTCAACCAATTAGAATGAATCAAAAACCATTTGATTCCTATTGATGGAGAAACGTGCTAATTTTTGGCAAAAACAAGGTCCAAATTAAGTAGACAAGTAAGTAAAAGATAAGTAGACAAGTAGACAAATACGAGATAATATTATGTATTATTTTTTTACCCTGTGAATATTAGATTTTTACAAGTCAAGCTTAGAACAAAAAGGCAATTCTCCTAAAAGTTGATACGAAAATAAGAATCAGAGCAAAAGCAATATATTTCGAAGATAAATATTTTTCTTTATTTAATACAATTATATGTTTTTTTCCAATGAACTCATCTAACATATCTAAATAATTCACGTATTATACGACTGTTGAATATTTTATCTTGTCACGATTTTTGTTTTAACGAGAAATATCTTCCTCCCACGTGTGTCATACGCCTGCTGTAGATGGAATTCTATCGAGTGAGAGAAAACCACAACAATGGCTATTTATTTGTAGAGAAATAGGTAAACATGTTTCATGTTTACGAGATGCACCCATATCCAGAGTACAAGATAGAAAATCGAACCACAAACAATTCAATACGATGAACTTTAGATATGAAAAAATAGAAAATAAGGTAGCACGGGGCACAAAAATCCAATTTAAAAAAACAAATATTGTATACTCAAAAAAACTCAATGGAATTTCATTGGAAAACGTTCACTGACAGAAATGATTTAATTATCATAATAATTCTTAATATATATGATTTTGTGCTAAGAGTGAAAATTTACGATTATATGTGCTCTATATACGCATCATGAAAAATTAAAAAAAATAAAATTGACCAGAAAAATAAAAAAAAGACTGCGGGGCGGACAACTCCTACCACTTGGGTTTATTCAACATATGAAAACCTGTCTGGAGATATACCTAACACCTAAATTTTCACACCGATCGGATGAATAATTTATGAATGCATAACAATTACAGAAAAAGTATGTTCTTTTTTCGTGGTTTTTATTTTTAACTTCTCGTAGGGCAAGTTATAGTAATCGCAAAAAAATCGAAAATGAAAATTTTTGCATTTCTCGACGTTTCAAAGGTTTCTGAATATTTTGGCATACCTTAGAAAAAATGGATGTATGTGTGTGTGTGTGTGTGTGTGCGTGTGTGTATGTATGTGCGGATACAAATTTTCGTCGACGATTTCGGGAACACCGATCAACGATTTGAATAAATCAAAAAACATTCGATTCATATTGATAAGGAGACGTGCTGATTAGTTTTTGGCGAAGGCAGGTCTAGCCGTTCTGAAGATACGGGGCAAAAAGTGCCGAAAACGGTAACTCCGTTTTTAAGAAAACGGAGCGTCCGATTTTGATAATTCAAAAAACATTTCACTTGTATTGACAAGGTGAAGAACCAATCGAATTTTCATAAAGGCAGGTCTAGCGGTTTCGGAGATCTAATAAAAAAAGTAAAAAAAAATGCCATTTGGCGGTCAAAAATGATCATTAGACATATGCACATCAAATTATCAGATATTTTATAGAGATTATAACAATAAGTATAAACATTCCTATGGGTTCCGTACCAATGTTTACGCGTTAGACGGCGACGCGGCGCTTACGCGCTTTGATATTTCTTCTTTATGCAGTTAAAGCAGTACGATTACTTTGAAAAAAAGTTTAGATCTTGCAAAATTTTTTTTTTTTAAATTTTTTTTTCAAAAAAAAGTAATTTTTTGTCTAATTTATAGTTTCTCACAAATCTTATTTTTTCGAAGTAAAATTTTTTCAAAAATGTTAATCGTTTTTAAAAAAATAATAATTTTTGTTACGGGAAGTTTCAGCAATTTGTCTTAAGGCACGATGCTTTAATTGCCTTAAGACAGAATTCCACTTACAGCTAGTTCACGTTTTATTTTATGTTGATCTACCGAGAGAGTTGATAAATTAGTGCCCTCTTAGGAAAACAGATCTAGTTATCTAACGACGAGTTAAAGAAATTCGAGAGCAACAGCAAAGTTTACATTGTACATTGGATTGGATTGGATTCTTTGTGTACGGTTTTTAGTACAAGTGCTGCGAATCGTTCTCGCATTGGAAAATTGCACATCGTTTGTTGTCTGGTGGAATCGATGCGTCCGTGTTTTATTTTATTTTATTGTTTTCTATCGTTTCTTCTAGGCCAATATAGAATATAGAATAGCGATCGGAGAAATATTATTTACATTCATAGGCTATGCGAAATCTCCTTTCGCATTTATCGCTGATCGTGTTATATAGCTTTCGCCCGCATCTTTTATTCTTTATATCTTGATATTATAACGCATGGGCAGAGGTGGGAAACGTGTCTCATGTGGAGCCTGTGCCGTGCATGAGAATTTTACTATACATGTATACAATTAGTTTGAATGAATAATTTCACTATTGGTTTCGTTTTTAGAAAATGTTAGTAGTTTTCATAGGCTGGAAGAACATATAAATTAATCCTAATAAAACTATTTGTTTAAAAAACTGTCTTGTAGTGGCACTGTCTAGAACACCATGTTTTCCTAATAATGAAGTTTAGAACATCATAATTTTCTAATTGACTCCCCGTAGGGTAAGTTATTGTAATTGTCCAAAAATGGAAGTTGAAAATTTTTGCATATTTTTACGTTTGAGAGGTTTGTGAACATTTTGGTATATCAGAAAAAATGGAGGTGTGTGTACGTGTTTTATTTTTTCAATGCTAGATCATATTATATCGTTTGTTGCTTTACCTTAATTATAATTATTGATAAACTTTTTGAAGAAATATGCTGAGCAGAATATAACATTGCAAACAAATAATTTTGCAAGTTAAATCGATCAAAGAAAATCAAATGGACAAAAAAATCTCATTTATTTGATTGATTGTTTTGCATGTTTTATGTTTTTAATCCACATTATTTTGTATCATCTTATAATCGGCTAATGTCATTAATTTTATATTATATATATTTTTTCATTAATTGATTAAAATTTGGAGGCTCTACATGAGACACGTTTCCCACCCACATTCAATATCAGGAATTAGTTGATTAGAAATGTTCATAAACATTGTTATTCACCTGCGAAGTTTATTGAAAATCTGTGAACTTCATATTTCTATGAAATTCTAATTAAAAACACTGCATAAAATTGTTTTACAACTATAAATATTTCTATATATGTACATATTTTCAAATTAATGTCTAAAAAGTGTATTTTTTCAAATATTTCATTATTCTCAAAAATATTTTTTTTTCAAAGATTTCAAAAATTTTAAATTACGGTACGGAAAGTTTCTATTATTATTCTACTATTATATTACTATTAGTAATAATATTTTATAAAGAGTTTATATTATAATTAGCATTTTATTACTTACAGTTATCATATTTTTATTTATAAATTATTCCACATATATTGTATAAAGACATTTCTTTGCATATTTTGTAATCTTTATGACTACATATGTGTAAGATTATTATGCTATTTTAAATGCATTTAATTGTATTTAATGCAATTCACAATTGCATTTGATCTTTATGAATAAATACTATGTGAAAAAGTGTTCTAAATAGTTTATATATTTTTCTTCAAATGGATTGTTTCAATTATTTTTATAATTTGTAAATTTCTTTTCTTTCTTTTTCCTGAATTAATATTTATAGCTTTTTAAACTTCTGACAAATAAATTATAACAAAATATTTTGCTGAAACAGAATGAGTGATCTTGGAAATTATAGAAAATATATATTTTGTAAACTGAATGCTATTTTTATTAATGTCTACAAACAATTACCAACTTCACCTAAAATAAAAAATTGTGAATTTGGACAGATTAGCGTAGAATTTAAGCACTTATAAACAATTTTTTATTATTTTCAATGCAAAACTTAAAAAGGGGTAAAAAGCTCTACTACTGACATCTCTAAAACAAGTTGAGTTAAGAATTTTTCATCAACAATATTTGAAAATAAAGGGAAAAAGATATATAACCAGCCATTACCTTGATTTTTATGATGTTGCTATCGGGAGATAAACGGCAATGTTCGAAATGCCGCAACAAATGCATTTTTTTTCGTTGGTAGTTTTTTGGTTGTGAGCACTGTTGTTTAGTTTACGAGACTTTAATATAATATTTAAGTATGCTTTATTCAATTGTCCTATAGAATGTATTATTAATTTTAAGTTAGATTCAACAGCTTTTTGTATAACCTTTATAAAAGCTTACACGTGGGTCGGGTAAGAAGGATCAACTCAAACTTTACCACAGCAAAGGTGTAAACAATAAAAAATAGTAAATAAAAAAGTAAATCATGTTAAAAAATCTATTTTACAATAGATAAATTCAATAAACAGTAATACTAACTCTGTTGATGAATATTTCTGACTAAATACCAGATCAAGGTTATAATATATAGTGTTATTTCTGTGAAAAATGTACTCATGAAATTTATATTTTGTATTGATTGATTAATGTAGCTGTTATTTCGTAAAACCCCATAAAATTTAGAAACATCCCATTTTACCTCGCCTATGAGGTTAAAGGAGCCAAGTGATTTTTGAAAAACGGCAAAAGAACACATTAACGATGAATTAATTGGGAGTTCTACTGAACAAAATCAGATGGTTGTTTTGTATGTGTTAATTATTGTGATATAATTGGTTTGGTTTTCACAATATAGTTGCTCAAAGTCAAATTGGATCTTTGTGCCCCGCCCTACCCTACTAGACTTCTTCATGGGCTGAATTCTAAATTAGGGGGAAGTCCTAATTGGTTAAAACTAAACTTGGTTACTATTTTACGGATAACAAATTATGCTAGAATTACTTCCATTGATATTTGTGACGCCGTGATTTTTCGTCTAAAACAGCAAAGGGTTGCTACCGCCGTAGCCGTGTGCGTCACAGTTGAGTCTTGGCGCGTGATCCTGCACTTGTGTGCCCCCCGCGCCCCTTTCACTTGTATTTTGAAATGAAAAGATTTATACTCGCTTCAATAATACCTGATAGATAGTGTCCGGTCCTTGGTGCCGTCCGGCGTTACGGGACTTTTCCCTTTTGTTTTTTGTTCTATTGTAACCTTTTACTAACTCTTTTCATTAAATAAGTAAATTTCTCTTTGTAAAATTTTTGATTGCTATTTTTACTTGTTTATCTATGATTGCTATTATAAGAAAATAAAAATAATTTTTATTACGCAATTTTCAAACTGATTAGATTAGATTTTTGGTACGGAACTTTTCAACGCGTTTCGTGCCATTTCTCATAGGGCGATGCAAAGCAGTGTCTACTGTCTAGCACAAAAATCCATTACCGAAATAGGTCTTTTGCGTCCGAGACGAACGAACGTACATTATATTTTTTTTGCCAACAAAAAGCGCTCTCCGAGCTTGATGTTTTTTGTGGCACATGACAATATCTCAAAAGTCGGTCGGATCCACTATGATATGAGATTCGAAAAATATGGAGCATCTGGAGATGATTCTTTTCTACGTGTATAGAATTTTTTGCACTTTTTCACGGATGACAATGGGAGAAAATTATAAGATTGCTTAATTTTTTCTCTGCGATGATCACATTTCATAGTTATTATAGCTGAAGTTGCTCTGAGACAATTATTATAACAATAATATTGATTACCATATAAGTTATTAATAGCATACGAAAAACTAGTCTGGAAATTTTGGCCAAGTTTTGAATTTTTTTTTTTTCAAAAACTATCGAATATTGATATTTTACTTGCATTTTGATATTTGACTTCTAGCATTTTTTTCTTATATAATACCAGTGTTATTTGTTAAGTGGTTTCTTTGGAATTTTAGGCAGTTTAATTTCATTATTATTTATGTTATTACTTAGGGTTAGTGTTTTTCATATAAATTGTAAATTTTATTCATGATAAGCTTGGCAAATTGATCGAATTACTAAACGTAGATCTTCACTTACAAAAAAATCATGATAAAAAAATAGATGCGTAATGAAAGCTAACTACAAATGGTTCATGAATATCGTTTAATAGTATTATTATTGGAAGAATTGTCAAAACTCTGATTATTCTATTCTCATAATTTAAATTATATCAGTATTATGAGCAACTACATATAATAAAATAGTTAATAGTTTAGGAATAATGAAGCTTTTTAATTTTATTATGTAGAAATGATGTTTGAAAGGAATATTATATACATATATGTATATATATGTATATATATGTATATATATATATATATATATATATATATATATATATGTATATAAAAGACGAATGACGAAATAACGAACCTCGTGACTTTGAATCCGCCAAAGTGTCTCTCAAATGTCTGAATAGCAAGAAAATTCACTGAAAATGTCTATCAAACCTAAGCATGTTTTGCTATCTCTATTCTTATATCTATATACAAGTAGCCTGGAAAATACATTAGATATTTACCAGAGAATAGGGCTAATCGGCTAACTTTTAATTTTGGTTGTAAATTGACACTATGACGTTAATCGGAACAAGAAATCTAATCCAATTGATATATGAAAAAATTAGGGCAGTAAAATACGATTAAAATGATTTTTCCAGTTTCAACCAAAAACGCGTCTTATGCGAAAATCGTATTATGTGGGATAGGGAGACTAATGGGCCGATTCTGCCGCACAAAAGACCAATGTTAGGGCAAGGCTATGTTACAAACCTACTTCCATACATTATGCTACTGAATCGTACTGAATACTGTCAAAATGTCATGTATTTGCTGTGCATTCAGACAGTTTTACGCATAAACTGCAACGTCACTTGTATGTAATGAAGCTGGGTCAGAAAGACCCAGTTATCTAAGATTTTTTTTTTGACATTTGTGCGGTTTCTAGGTTAGGTTTTCCATCTAACAACCTGAGAAAAACGCCTGACTGCACAGTAACCACATAGATTTTGTCAATATTCAGAACGAATTTGTATGGAAAGTTCTTTATAACATAGCCTTTCCATAACATTCGTCTGTTATGCGGCAGAATCGGTTCATAAGCTTTCTACTATATATTAGTATCAGGCCCTATTATCTCAGTACAAAATCCGCGTTCACAACGCGTATTTCCAGTCACGACCGCTAGGCGCAAATTTGGCGCTAGTGAGCCGATGACAAGTTTGACAGGTTAGTAATTCACGAGCAATATGTACCAGAAATGTCAAAATTTTGTTTTGATTCTTATTGTGATTGTTGTGTTTACAAGTGTTTTATAACTGTTATGCGGCAGAATCGGTTCATAAGCTTTCTACTATATATTAGTATCAGGCCCTATTATCTCAGTACAAAATCCGCGTTCACAACGCGTAGTTCCAGTCACGACCGCTAGGCGCAAATTTGGCGCTAGTGAGCCGATGACAAGTTTGACAGGTTAGTAATTCACGAGCAATATGTACCAGAAATGTCAAAATTTTGTTTTGATTCTTATTGTGATTGTTGTGTTTACAAGTGTTTTATAATTGTTTATACGGTTTTATTTGTGATTCAAACAAAATCTATAACTCTTAAATGAAGAGGATGTAAAGCAGTTGTTAAAGCAGTGTATATAATAAAAATTTAATCACAATACATTTTGGGAGCAAGCTAGGGCTCTTTTATAAGAAAGGCAAGGCTTCTCTAACTTTTCAGAATTGTATTAAACTTTGGAGGCTCTTAAATATATATGGAAAAGCATAAATAGACTAGACTTTACATTTTTTAGGAACGCCACTGAGTTAATGAACGAAATCCAATTGCCGTGCAAGATGATAAAATAAGTTAATTTAATGCAGCAGTTTTTTGAATATTCAAGATAATATCAAGAGCCATTTAGCATGACTGGATTTATCGCAAAGAATGTGCTGAAAAGTGACAAATCTTACTTGGAATGATTATTAGTTAATAAAGTAATGCACAGACACTATAATTTAAACACCATGTTTTGTGTTCACAACATTATTGGTAGTGAATAATGAATGATTATCCACTTGAAGGCAGGAATCCTGTAATTCGTTAAATTTTTTATTTTTCCTTTTTTTTAAATAAATATGTTTGTTGCAACATATTGCTATTTACTTTGATATCTATTTTAATATATGTATTATTGTTTGGTATGTTTTGTTATTGTATAACAATGTCAATATAAGACTATTGTAATGCAAAATTTAAATACAAATAAATTATTTTTAAAATTGACAATTTTCTTTTATTTCTAATTTTGGCGCTTTAATTTGAATGCATTTTGGAGCACGAGGCTGCCGAGCGACATGCGATTAAAGCGCCATCACCCAATATTGCGGTCGTGACTTTCCCTAGCTCTCTGAACGCAAATACCGCGAGAGAGAAACGTCTATATTAGTATATTGTCTAGGACTATATATCATGTATATCACATATCTAGATTTGATTGGTGGTTGGAGCAAACTTGCTCCAAGTTAGATCATAGTTGCCATGACATTATTAATACAGAAACAAAAGTATGTATAAAAAAATATTATTCTAAATCAATGTCTAGCGAATCATTGTAAATCAATCAATTATTGAGTTTTAATTGAATATAATTTAGTTTTTATGGAATATGCTCCATAAAATGATCCCTCGAGCCGGATAAAAAACTACATTGAAGTATTAGAGTGAAAAAATACTGTGAAATACAGTCCACACAGTATCAAGGTAGGAGAATTTTGACAATTAGAATTTACAAAAAGCTATCGAATTCAAAATGGAAGATATCAATGAATTGATAAACAAAACTAAAACCGCAAAATACTTGCTAACGCGTATTGAAAATTACATATTAAAATATGGCCACGACATGAGTGTCATACAATTAAATGAGCATGAACAAATTTTAGAAGACGAATTTAAAAATTATAACGTAGAGCAATATGAATTAGCAGGTATTAATTTAGATGAATTTCAAAACGATGATGAGCGCAATGCGATTGAAACTAAATGTTGTAAGATTTTGGATGCAATAACTAATTTAGTTAACACCAGACAAAATAATGCAGAAAAATATAAGAAACAGGAAAATACTGTTGTTTTGCTAGAAGAAACAAAGTTGGAAATGGTTTGCATGCAGGAGAATTTTGCACAAATTGAGGCGAATTTACAAAAAGAAGTGAATAGTTTAAAATCAGATTTAGGTGAAAAAAGTACACAAGTTGAAGAATTATTAATGCGTAATGAACAATTAGAGAAAGATAATAATTTGCTACAAAACTTCGATAATGATAATAAAGGCAAATCAAATATCGATAAAAATGTAATCGACGAACCTAAATTTGGAATTAAAGTAAGAGATAAAAATATAGATGATCTTTTTGAAAAGCATCTATGTCTTGAAGAACGATTCAGTATTTTAGAAAAAAAATTACATGATAAAAATAATTCAACAAATGAAAACATAAGTGAAAGAATGATTAAATTAGAAAAAGAACTCGAATTGAAAAATAGGCTAATTGAAAATCTTTTAGACAGGAACAATAGACTTGATCATGATTACAAAAGTCTCCAGGAAAAGTTTGATGTATATACAGACACTCCTTCTGAAAATCATAAGAAAGAAATCACTCAACTTAAAGATGAAAATAATAAATTAAGAGAAGAAATTAAGGAAATAAATATTCACTTGGAAAGGAAATGTCAAGAAAAATAATTATTATAAGAAAGTATTTGAACTCAACACCAGAGTTACAAAATTAGAAGAAGAAAAAGTTACTAACACAGAAATAAACAGCAAACTAGTGGAATTAGAATTCTTATGCCATGCACAAATAAATTCAATAGCCATGACATTAGTAACATAGAAACAAAAGTATGTATAAAAAAATATTATTCTAAATCAATGTCTAATAAATTATTGTAAATCAATCAATTATTGAGTTTTAATTGAAACTAATTTAGTTTTTATGGAATGCGCTCCAGCGGTAATTGAAGAAATACTTTTTTGCCTTTTTTAGAGTTTTAATTATTTATTTTGAAATAATGTTATTTATCAGTTGCTAGTTATAGTTAAGGAATTCTTGCATAAGCTAGTTTAATTATAAAAATATTAGTATTTTTCGAAAACTTTTTACAGGACATAGAAATGTAAATGCAAATTCAATCAGAAAATGAATGAATTAAATTTTCGTTTGCGCTTAATGAATTATTCCTAGAAATTAACAGAAATTAAAGTTTTTATGTTTAAAATAATAAAACCAAGTGTTATGAAAAATAATGATGTTGCCTTCTTGATCTGTTTAAATGAAACAAAAACTCTCACATTTATCAAAAATCAAAAGCATTTCTACTAATAGAATTGTGAACATTTCTCATAATGAAAATTTCAGTACACGTTCAAACGACACAGAATATTTATATTAAATTTCAAATGGGTAATGGATATCTGGAACAGAGTTATTCACAACTACTACCCTTATCAAAATCATTCCCGTTTCCTCTATATTTTATTTTCTCGGTAAATGCAAGAACATGCAAACTTCACACGCTGCACAAACTTTATGTTTATATTTTTAATAAATTCAGCATAAGAAGAAACTTTGTATTCCAACACAAATTACAGTAAATATTTAAACGAGAAAGAGCTAAATAAACATTTCCCTACTTCTGACTGCTTGAACTTAAATGTAACACGTTTATTTAAGCTATAATTAACTTGCGCTATAAGAAAATAAATCTTTTGAAAAGATATTTAATTAAGTAGCTTTGATTATCTTTAAATAATTATTATTTCAATTGGAAATAAATATGTAAAGTGCTTTATTTATATAAAGTCTCATATATTTTTTGCCAGTCTTGTTATTTTAATTTTTGCAGATGCGAAAAATACTTTAAAAATATAATAACAGATCATGAATTGTATATGCTTTAATCTGTAAATAAATTTAAGTTTATAAATTATTAATAAATTATTAGTTCTAAACGTGGCTTAGTTTGATTTTTTTTAACACTAAAAGAAATGATACTTTTGATCTGCATCTTATGTAAGAGGATAGAGCGGGGCTTAAAGGTCCGCTGGTAAAATGTCTCAAATCTTAATATATCAAAAACGTGTAAAGTTAGGAATGTTTACCAGCAATATTTGAAAGTACAGGGCAAAACATATGTAACCAGTCATCACCTTGATGTTTCAATCGGGAGATGAACGACAATGTTTGAAAATCCAAAACAGAATTATTTTCTTCTGTTGTTAGTTTTCGTTTGGTTGTGAGCACTGTTGTTTAGCTTACCAGACCTTAGTATAATATTTAAGTGTACGTAATTTATTTGTTTTATGAGATGTATTGTTAATTTTAAATTAGATTGATCAGTTTTTTTATATAATCTATATAAAAGCTTACATGTGGATGTGGTAAAAAGTACCAACTGCACTTTTACACTAACAAAGATGTAAACAATAAGACAATGGTGAATGAAAAATTAAATTAAGAAAAAAAAGCAATTTTATAAGAGATGATTTAAATTAATGGTTATTCCAACTCTGCTAATGAATATTTCTGACGAAATACCAGATCAAGGTCATATACAGTGTAATATTTGTAAAAAAAATGTGCCCATGAAATTTTGATTTTACATTGGTTAAATAATTTAGTTATTATTTCGTAAAAGCTCTTCAATGATAAAAATAAGACATTGTTTCTGTTTATCCCATGGCCTATGGGGTAAAAACCACAAATGATAAATTGTAAAAAATAGCTAATAAGTAATACACTGATGACGAGACAAACCTAGTCTCGAAACGTTTGTAAAATTAACGTTATTCATTAAATTAGTGCAGAAGAGAGTGCTGTTTGCTCATATTTTTAAATTAATATTTATGTATGTATGTATCTAGGTATAATATTTTTACCTAAAACACGACTAGTTCTTTATATTGTAAGATGCCAATAGTGCTTTTGCGTTCAATACAACTCGTTCAAAAAAAAACGTAATTACGAAAGAAAATGTCGAATGTATTACTCAGTAAGGGTTTATTTCCTGAGCAATTCTTTTTTCATTGATTGAAAACACCGCAATGTTCTAAACTATTTGACCTAGAAATACGAAGAGCAATATAAAATCAAATAACATATTCATCAAATCGAAACGACGCCAACGGAAAAAAAGTTTATTGATTGAACCATTATTGTTTCCTATATAAAATGTTTAATTTATATTATTATTTTAATTAAGCATTATATTCAAGGATTAAAATGCAATTTGTTCAATATCAATTCATTTTATTATGTTGTAGTTATTTAATACAAAGCATGTGCAAGAAGCATTATGAATAATGTGGCAATATATCTTATAAAGTGTTAACGTGTATATTTTATGAATTTCGTAATTTAAATTGGCGATTTTCCAAAATCTCAGAAACAGCTAAATTATTGAAAATGCGGAAAGCTAGACTTCGAATCTCGAAATGAAACTGTAGTGCATGTATAATAATTAATTTCAAGGTTTTTAGATTATTTTATATATATATATATATATATATATATAAAATTTTATATATATATATATATATATATATATATATTCCACATCTCCTAAAAAACAATTGCTATAAACACCAAAATGATTTATAACGACTTTTATTTTCTGAAATATGTAACACAGCACAACATAATCATTTAAACAAAGCTTTGTCTCTTTAAAAGCAATACGATCCATATATTATGTTAATGTAGGGTGCTGACTCAAGGCAATAATAGAAACTTGTTCCAATAAACATACTTCATTTTTCTCCATTTGGACCCAATCTCAAAATCAGTACCGTTCAACTACTATACCCAGTCTAACTTATTTAGTAAATATTGTTTATATTTTACTCCTTATCCTAAAGAAGGATTAACTAAAATATTTTCAACTAAACTTGGATATATTTCAAAGCATTTTCTCTATTCATGTGTTATATTATCCAATACCTATTTCGATCTATTTGCACTCCTTTTACCAGATAACATCTATTCATCCCTGATGCGATGTTTCACACGATCCCATTTTGCAACCCATTTGCTGAAGAATAGTTTATTCCTAGAATGGGCTGAATCGATTAGGAAACACTGTGTTATACTACTAAACTATTATTCTGTAGATGGTTACCAGTAGTGGTAAAAAAATTTTTTTTTAGAATTTCGATATAGTAATATTTAAATTTTCTTGTAAATGGAGCGATATTGATTTTTATTGATATTGAACAGTAGTTTTCAAAATGCCAAAAGTTGTTATAGTATTGATACACAAGGTGCGCTCTTTATATGGAAAAGTTGAACAACTTGACCAATTTTCAATGAATTTTGATGAACTTTTTTTATTATCAAATTTAAAGCCCTACATTTTTTTCCAGCTAAGTTTGAAAATCAACGTCGATTAAATAATATCTTCATTATGCAAATAAAACTTCGCTCTTTTCATTGGCCACATATTAATGGCGCAACCTGTAAATCTGTTATAAATTATAGATATTAATTTTTTCAATGCAACGTGCACATGTCTGTCATCTAAAGTGTTGGTAATTATTATAACCAGCATTTAATTTCATATTATAAATAGCAATCAAAATAATATATGTATTTCAGATGCTATTTTGGAAAAGACTAAAATAAAGCTAATTTAAAAATTAAAGCTTATTTTTTTAGAAATGTATAGAATTATCCAATGAACATTGGAAACTGGGCTTAGTGGCTTATTCAAATGATCCAATTTTTTTATATATGAGTACTGCTTCTATCTTTAATTACTTTATCTATGCAAGGTATTTCTAAGTCATTATGGATTGTAAAATTGCAGTATTTTTTAAAATCTTTGCGGGTATTATTTGCATTTTAACAATATTGAACTTACTTGCGCAGTTTCATAGCTCATTGCCGTAAGTCCACACGGCCTTCATAATGGATTTATATATCAAAACTTTGTTTTCTAATGAAAGTTTCGAGTTTCACATTTTCTATAAGCCTATAAGTTTTTTGTGTGAAATTTTTAACTTGATATCTGGTTATCATGTAAATTTTTTGTCCAGGTGAATTTCCCAATATTTAATGCCATCTTTTTGTGGTATTTGTTTATCATTTAAATAAACAGATGAGCAGTATATATTGGATTATAAAATTAAACATTTACTAAGCAAGTACAAATACAGTTCATGAAATATGATATGTTTTTTTCAAAATTGGCTTTTTGGGCATTATTTACTGAAACATAAAAATCGGTTATGTACCTTTGGTATCGAATATAGGTTTTTTATTTTCATTTCGACCATATGGATCAACTTACTCTCATCACCAGTAACTAGTTCTTCTCTAGCTGTGAGCGATATACTGAGAAGAAAAAATCTTCTTTGTTTTGCTTCATTATGCAACCATCTGCGTTTGAAACTTATCTGCAATTGTTTTGAAAGTTTCTTGCATTGTTCCGATTGCGAATATCAAGCTCTACATAATGAGTTGTAGCGAAATAAGAAAGAATAGCAAAAAACTAATTTCGGTTTAGTAGGTATTATTTATTTAATTTTTTGTTACTCGATTTATAATTTAATAATGCTTTCAAGCGAAAATAGCTTTTCTCAACGTTGCTATGATATAGTTACTTAAAATATATCATCACAATTAAAAGAATAACAATCACTGAGTGTCTGCTTGTAATATTGAAAAGTCGTTTTTAACATATAATCTATATAATCTATTTTTTTCAAAGTTTTCAAAATTTTTTAAAGATTTTCTAAAAATTTTAATTCTAGCTACGGGAAGTTCTTGCAATTTTCCTTAAGGCACGATGCCATTCACTACCAGTTCATCATTGTATTGAAAATTAACGTTTAAATTATACGTAAATCTTTGAGATACCATTACGTGATCAATTGCAGTGAAGATTATATTTCAATATGAAGATATCAACTCTTCCTTACTTTTAATATCAAACTTATATGATATGAAAGTAGTTGTTCATAATATATAAATATAAAATATAGTCGTAATTTAATAAATTATATTCAATAGTAATTTAAAATATATGAACTCGAAAACTTCGATTCTTTTTCATATATAAAATGCTTAGTTTCAAGGAAACTGTATTTACATATTTGAATTTAAATCTGTTATTATCTCTACTCGTCTAGCTCGAGATAAAAGATAGATACGTAGAATAAGGATACGCCCGAGTTTTCATACTTTGTTCATCTTTATATAAAGACATATATTTTTTAAGAAATAATAAAGAAACATAATACGATTCTTTATAACCATGTTATTTAAATAAAAATTGAGCTATTTTGTACCAAACTTGTAGGAAATACAAACACTTTTATGATAAAGTAAAAGATTCATTGCAATTTACAGAAATAACTAGTTGTAATTATCATTTTGATTTATGACAAGTTGAATAAACTTCCCAAAATGTGTAAATAATTCATTTATTCAATTTTTTTTATTTACATATGATCTACCTGCCCAAACTGTCTGCCTGGTTACCAGTCTATATCTCTACTTTTTCTCGTATACCGGTTTAGTTTTCTACCTTTTACAAAGCGGTTAAGAGCGACGAGACTTGTTTCAGAGGTCCCGGGTTCGATACCCACTTCGAGCAGCCTGTTGTCAGGCAACAGTGACAACTATTTTCACTTGTAAATATAAATAGCAATATGTTTCTAAGTGAAAATAGCCCTCAGACGGCATTGTTGCACCATACTTGCCTTATTACAGAGATTGTAATAAAAATTTATCATACAGAGATGTGACAATTTTGACACATGTGACAGTTTGGGTTGCCATCTGTAATAAAACAAAGGTAGTTTGTATGATATTAATGACAACAGCTCATAGAACCCATAAGTTCTGATCGCTGTTCAAATAAAAAAAACCTTTTACTATTTACCTGTCTACCTGTCCACATGCCTACATAATTATCTGAATGCCAGTCCACCTGTTTACCTGTATACCTGTCTACCTGTTCACCTACCTCCCAGTCTACAAATTTACCAGATTTATCGTTTATATGTCAGCATGTCTCTTTTCCATTTTTTACCTGATTACATGTTTACCTATCTGTATAAATGCATTTATTTGCAGACAGCTATTTATTTTGTAATATTACTCATAAAATTTACTTAATGCCTATTAGACAAGTGCAAGTTATAGACACAATATAAATTAATACAATATAATGTTTACAATATAAAAAGTATAAATGCGTACCAGTTTACCTATCCACCAATTGCCAACCTGCTTACTTATCTACTTTTCTACATGTCTACCTGTCTACCTGTCCACTTGTTAACCTGTACACCTATTTGCTTATAGTATTCGAATTGGATTGACAAATGTCTATTTTTGCAATATTTTTGCTAGCGTTCCCAAAACCGCTGGAGACCTGTCTTTGAGAAAGTGAAAAAAATTCTTCATTCCATCAACGTACAAGTGAAATATTCCCCATTATCAAACATATTTTCACTTATAATTAGATCCTTATTTTATTCCTTTAGCCAATAATATCTGCTTCTTTCTTAAAATTACCACAAATGAATGTTTGGAATTAATTTCCTCTGTCGTGTTCTATGTGTTTTCATACGATATCTGTGTTTACCATCTGTTGTATATTGCTTGTTGTAACGTTTATTTCATTTCGAGCAAGGTCGTACATTTTCCCAGGACATCTCTTATCTTTCTCTGCGCCTCTGATACATTATTGCGACCTCAAAGAAACTATAATGTTGCGCCAGATTCTCGCAATCTATGAGAGAAAGTTTATAAGAAAATACTGGGTACCAAGAAAATTGGGGAAAATGCAAAATTAGGAAAAACTAGCTGTAAGTGGAATTCTGTCTTAAGGCAATTAAGGCATCGTGCCTTAAGGCAAATTGCTGGAACTTCCCGTACCAAAAATTATTTTTTTAAAAACGATTAACATTTTTGAAAAAAAATTTACTTAAAAAAAATTAGATTTTTGAGAAACTATAAATTTGACAAAAAATTACTTTTTTTTGAAAAAAAAATTTTTTTTTTGAAAAATAATTTTTTTTTTTTGAAAACAAATTTTTTTTGAAAAGAAAAATGTTTTCTTCATTTTGACATATTTTGGAAATTCTGAACTTTTTTTCAAAGCAATCGTACTGCTTGAACTGCATAGAGACATAGAGAAATGTCAAAGCGCGCAAGTGCCGCGCCGTCGTCTAACGCATAAGCATTGGTACGGAACCCATAAAAATGTAAAAAAAAATTATACTTATTGTTAAAATCTCTATAAAATATCTGATAATTTGATGAGCATATGTCTAATGATCATTTTTAACCGCCAAATGGCTCATTTTTTTACTTTTTCCTCCATATCTCCGAAACCGCTAGACCTGCCTTCATGAAAATTTCATTAATTCTTCATCTTGTCAATACAAATGAAATGTTTTTTGAATTATTCACATCGGACGCTCCGTTCTCTTAAAAACTGAGTTACCGTTTTCGGCACTTTTTGCCCCGTATCTTCGGAACGGCTAGACCTGCCTTCGCCAAAAACTAATCAGCACGTCTCCTTATCAATACGAATCGAATGTTTTTTGAATTATTCAAATCGGTTGATCCGTGTTCCCGAAATCGTCGACGAAAATTTGTATCCGCACATACATACACACACATACATACATACATACACGCACACACACACACACACATACATCTATTTTTTCTAAGGTATGCCAAAATATTCAGAAACCTCTGAAACGTAAAGATATATAAAAATTTTCATTTTCGATTTTTTTGCGATTACTATAACTTGCCCTACGGGAAGTTAATGAATGGTAAATTTTTCTTCCAATGATATATAATTTTTAGACAAAAACATCCAATTTTTGCATTGTCAGTGTCATTGTGCAAAACGGTGTCATTTTTCACATATTTTCTATTACCTTATTAAAGTTTACAAGCAGGTTTTAGCATGAATCTCAAACATTATGGAATCAATTCTCCGATAACATAGAAATCTTATGGTGATGCTGTTACGGATCTATTTTTGTATGAATTGTTTGTAAAGAAACTGTCAGAAACTATGTATCCGAGATGCAATTAGGCGTTTTACACATAGAACCTAACTTCACGTATGTGTTATGAAGTTGACATCAGAAAGATGCACTTATGAGAATATTGTTATTTGACGTTTGTACGTTTTGTAGGTTAGGTTTTATGTGTAGAACGCCTGATTGCACAGCAAATACATAGTTTTTTGAAAGCTTGTTACGACCAACTCATACAAACGTAGACCCTAAGTAGTTTCTAAGTTTAGTCTAAGGTCATATTGCAATATATTGGTTTATGGCATGTGTTGCAAAAAATTTGAAATAAAAATAAAAAATTTACCACAAACCAAAGATAGGAAAGTTTGTAGTTGGCGTTCTAGGTTGTACAAGAATGTTTGATTGAAAATTCTAAAAAAAAGTAACTACATCCACATCAATGGCATCAGGACATGAGTTGCAAATCGAATAGACAGTCTAATCGAAGAGATTTTTTTTCTTAATCAATTTCCACAATGTATTAGACTCTTGTTATTTAATAATTATTTTTTTTGCATATATAGAGTCAAAAAATTTTGAAAAAAGTACTCGATTTTTTGTTACAAAATTAAATATGTAGGTGGTGATGTAGATGTTATCACAAAATTAAAAACGTAGATGGTGGTTAAAATATTATAAGGTTGTCAAATATCTCCCTTCCGCCTTTTTGTATTATAAACCAAGAGCAAAAAAGCGGAAGGGAGATATTTGACTCCCTTCCGCTTAAAATATATATTATAAATATATTTGTGTGAATATATGTAATTTAAAGAAAGCTCATTTTTATAGATACCAGTGATATATGAACAATTATAAAATTCATAAACAGTTTTAAATGATCATCTTAGATTATTATGATAAACATCATATGCAGATTCTGTGATGCTTGAAACTTTATCTTTGTTCATTAATTTAAATTATACTTATATAATTTTTAAGTTGGTTTTACTTGTTTTGTAGGAAATGAAAACATATGTTATATGATATGACATTGCATGATACGATGTAGTAAAGCTTCTGAACTATATCCATTTCCAGGCGATTTAAAAATTGTATCATACTTGAAAAAATTTCTTTATGTTTATTTTATGGCCGGTAAAGTCAACTGGATTTTATATCATTTTAAAGTAGAAGCAAAATAAATTGATTACTCTTTAGTGAAAATATAGTGGAATGCAACAGCAACGTATTGATTATATATAATATATACACACACACACATATATATATATACATACATATATATATATATATATATATATATATATATATATATATATATATAAATCACAAATAACTGATACATTCCATATCAAGTAACAATCTTCATGTAACGATTGAAATATAATATCTAGCCAGAGAAACTAAAAACTGAAGATCTATAAATTATTTTTTACTTGAACTCTTTCAATTTTATGATTTTATGATATTAATTTAACTGAAATACATGTTACATATTTTTTAATATTTATTTAATAACGATTATTTATTTTCTGCGATCAATTTTCATTTTACGCGGAATATATTGCATTAATATTGCTATTTAACGCAAATCGAAAACAATTAAATTGCTGTTCAAAATAGATAATAACGAAATAGTAATTTAATCAGTATTATAATTGTAAATATAGCTTATATAGGGTACGTTGCATTTATGCTTTGTGGTTAACCAAATGTTTATATTATTAATATTATTATTTGATTCTATTTGTGGTCGAACTGAATGCGTAAATGTAATAATGTCTATATGTAAAAGAAAGGTGAAACTGGGAAATTTATTTATTGCAGGGGAGACTAGGTACGGTTGTGCCACTTTTTTTGATTAGCAATAATTTTGTTAGTTTACCAGTTAGCTGGGAGAAAAATGGTAATTTGAACATTTGTTTACTGAATTACTGTCTTACGGTTGTGCCAGACTTGGCAAAATAAGTTACAAATCAATAGCTTTAAACACCAAAATGGTTTATAACGGATTTCATTCAAGCTTATGAATATAATATAACAATATACAATAAAACATAATTTTTTAAAGTTAACAAGAATTTTTTTTGAAATCTAATTTTTTTTGTATTAATTAAACTTTCCCTTTCTTTTCTCTTTCGTATTTGATCTTAGTTTTTTTTTTAAACTCTGTTTTATTTAGCAATCAGAAATACATAAAGATTCCTATAAGCTAGATAGACAATATTTGAAAGGGATGTCTAGGAAGAACTCCAATGTGATCTTCTTAGTTTATCGATTGATATGATAATCATCAATTTTAATAATAATTTGATAATTCTGATAATGTTATATTGATGCTGATCTAAGATTAAGTCTAAAGGTCATTGACGTTTCAATCTTCTTGTTTCTATGATCTTAGTCAAGTTAGATTTTTCTTTATCTGTCGAATTTTCACCAGAAAAGGACAAGACGCGCAAAATTACATGTCACAACCGTACCCAACGCACACTTTTGAAAACAAATTATTGTTGTAACTGAGATAAATTATCCACGCAAAAACTAATTGCTGGTAATTAACTGCTAATGTTCAACTTACAACAAAATAACAAACAAAATGATCTATCTCTATACAAGTAAAAGTTACTTTTAAAAGAAATCGAATAAAAACTTACTTTTGATCCTTTGTCTTTATAAGCAATGCGGTCTACAGATAATGTTAATGCAGGGCGCTGACTAAATACAATAATGGAAACTTGTTCGAACAAACATACTTCAACTTTTTTCCTTTGGACCCTACCTCAAAATCAGTATAGTTTAGCTGCTACGACGACTGTCAATACCGTACCCTGGCACGATCGTATCCAGTCTCCTCTACATTTTATTTCAATTTAAAACAGTTTTCACAGTAAATTGAAAATCTAAATAGTGAGACTGGTTTAATTTGACCTGGCGCCGGAAACATGGCACTCGTAAAATGTCCGATTAAATAAGTTTCGATTAAAATAGTACACATACAAATATTCCCGAAATTTATCTATCGAATTATTATTAATCTGGTGTATTGAACGACCATAATAATGATATTGTGTGTGTCTTCTTACGATCTCTGAGAGTAATTTTCTCCTTACACCACGTCTGCGTATTATTGACTCTGTGAGTACAAAGTGCCAACATATTGTAAGGTCAGGGTCAATAGTAGATGAGCTTTTCTTCTCGGATTTATAGCATATGCATGTGGCGAGATTTTATTTGAATTAGAGATTGCTTTACTACATTTATTGAATTTATTTGTATTGTGGTGATGGCACGTGTGCTCAAATTGAATTTGCTGTAATTTTGTGTATTTTCATAAATTTATAATACGTTTTTGATATCTCTTTCAAATCGGTCGGATGGAAAATGTAGCGCTTTGTTGCCAGTGACTTCCGTGTTGCAGTTGTATGAAATCTTTTATATGTGGAGCTTCTAAATATTTTACACAGTACAAAAAGATTCTTACCGGAACCTAATTATTTGCATTCTCGTACTATTTCTTTTACTATCTGGAGAGCTTTACGGACCGAATTTAAGGTAGACTGATATTTAACCTTACCTTTTTTATACTTTATGATTTAGTCCGTCGGATTAAAAATTAAGCTTCAAAAGCTAAAAGTTTATACCAGTTATTAAATAAAATTTTAAGACATTTAAAATTAATTAGTGCGAGGTTAGATATCAAATTTAAAATAAATTAGTATTATAAATGTAGGATAAGGCGGGGAACAAAAATCCATTTGAGTTCAAGTTATTATACTGTCTTCTTAACTAAATTAATTACATGACAATACATAACATGTACCAAATAAATAACTATTGAACTATGTTCAGTAAAATTCCCAGTTAACTTCTTATTATAAAAACATGTTTCTACAGTATAAATTAAAAAACTTTATTTTCCGTTTTTCGTTTTGGAGATAATGATCTATCCTATATATCGTGAGTGAAATGTGTTAAAAAATGTTGTGTTATTTTTAGGTTTTTACTTTTTTACTAATTTTTGTTAAGTATGAAACTTTGCATAATTTGCATAATTTTCCAATCCAACTTTTGATGGAATTTGCTAAGACACTTCAGTACATTTTTTAAATTCTAGTCTTGATTCTAGAAAATTCGGGTCATTTGTGTCATCAGTTTTGACGAAGGCCTAGAAATGTTATTTATGATTACGGTTCAAGAGTTCAAAAAAAAAAACAAAAACAATGAAAATTAATCATAATAAGCGAAAATGGTCACAGTTTACCAAAAAGCTCTAGGTTGTACTTAAAAGCTCATAACTTTTAAACTGCATGGGATAATTTTTAAAAAAATGTTGCAATCAATACTGTCACTTCGTTTAGGTTCATCACCGCCGTATATATTACATCAATTGAATTATTAAATACTTGAATTATCTCTTAAGTTATTTAATTAACCCGTAGAGTGAGTTGTAGTAATGGCAAAAAAATCGAAAATGAAAATTTAATATATCTTTATGTATGTGTGTATGTATGTAGGTATGTGCAGACAGAATATTTTGTCAGTTTTTGGCAAAGGCAGGTCCAGCCAAAAAATTGCCAAAAATGGTAATTCAGTTTTTCAGAGCACAGAGTATCCGATTTGAATGATTCAAAAATCATTTTACTTTGCATTGACGAAATAAAGAACTGATTAAATTTTTGGGACGGCAGGTCCAGTGGTTTCGGAGATCCAGCGAAAATCGCAAAAAATGCCATTTGGCGGTCATAAATGATTATTAGACATATGGGCATCAAATTATCAGATATTTTATAGTGATTTTAATAATTTACAAGAGATTTACAATGCTTAAACGATAGACTACGGCGATTTTTTGAAAAAAATATGTTTTAAAAAAATCTATTTTCCAAAAAGTTCAAGTTTTTTTTCAAAATTCTTAAAAATCTATTTTTTCAAAGTTTCTAAAAATTTTATAGCTTTTCAGCATTACTATACTTGAAGTTCCAACAATTTGTCTTAAGAAAAAAGCCATTTTTCTAGAATTTTACCTGTGAAAACTACTAAATCTTTTGATACAGAAATTTATACACATATAAAGGCATGTGTACGTTGAGAAAATAAATTAAAAAAAACAATGTTTAGAAAATTCCAAGTGTATATATAACCCCTTACGGCACGATATCGTGCACCACTTGTTATTATTTTCAATTGTTTAAAATAATCGTTAAGATATAAATATGTATTATATAATAGCCGGACGATATTTTCCCTTTATATAAAAAAAAAATCGACTCATTAAAGAAAGTCTTATATGAAGTACTATATTTGTCAAATTGCCCCGTATCAATGAAAATCCGATATTATATTATCTCAACAAGTGTTTGTTTTTGTTTTGACGGCCCTAATTCGATCTTAGACTGCTAATTAAAATTGATAATCCCACTTTGATAATTATATCTAGTTTATTGAGACACGTGATATCTTTATAGAGAGTCTCATTATTTTAAGATGTTTACGTAACAATCTAACAATCGCTTTATCTATCGAATTGTGCGCGCCGTTGGGGGTGAAGTGTGCGATCGATAATCGCTCTCAATACACTCTTCAGTTAGTAATTAGTGCCGTCGCTTCTATTCGGTCGAACTTCTTGTCTGATAACGACGCGATTCGTTCTGACCTTGGTATTATGTTACAAACTAAAAAAATATCATTGCCTTTGGAATTTCGGGCTTATGAGTACATATTATGTTCTATGATATCAGATTTCTAAATTAATTGTTTTCTAACCATTTAACTGTGGCGCTCGCATCGAACAGTGCGCATTTTTTGAAGTAAAATTTCTTTAGGCGCGACTAGGGTATAAATCCGTACAAATGCAACGGAAATGCGTTACGCCCGAACTGTATGTTATTTGCTCTCGATAAAATCATTTCAATACGGGTCGATTGTGATTAGTCGTCGTGTAAGTGAATAGAGATCTGTCATTGTATGCGTACCGATATCAACAAGGAAATCGACATAGATAAATAAACATTTGAAAATTACATCGTAGTACAAATCTTGATTTAATGAAAAATGTCTGAATCAGAAGAATAGTTTACTCTGTTCCTTGAAATTAATAAAACAAATTAAACATTTGTGCCGTGTACTGAACGTAAATATTGATTATAAATTATTTCTATATTATTTGTAGTTTCTATAAATCTTTGAAGTTATTAAAATGGAAAATATTTTTAGGCAAGACAGATATTACAGCTGTTCAAAGAATGAGATTCAGCGAAAAAGTAAAAAAAAATACAAGCAGTCAATGAATGTATGTTAATTTTAATGACATGAAGTTCTTCAAACACAATTCTTACATGAATGAGTGAAGTTGCAAAAACAATATTTGTTTAGGCATTATTTAACATAATCCACTGTGTGAACGAATATTATAGAATATATTAATCAGCAATTACTTCATTTCTCTACTAATAAAGTTCATTTCTAAATGCTCATTACAATGGCAAACCGATCATGTGATATTTGAAGTATGACTTTAATTACATTATTGTTTTTAAATATTATACATATTTTTAATGCTATCATAAATATATAATTTATCATTATATAAATGTGTATAATGGCTGACACAAATAAATATGTGCGTCACGAGTGTTACCATATTACTTATAAACATCATCCGAAATTGTTATATGATGTATTTATTTTTACTTAAATGCCATCTTGTACAGTAGCAAATAAGTTTTACTTCAATCGCGTGTGAACCTTACGCGCACTCTTTTTTTGTCGTCCGAATAGATAATGATATTAACTTCCCCGTAGGGTACGTTATAGTATCGCAAAAAAATCGAAAATGAAAATTTTTATATATCTACGTTTCAATGGTTTCTAAACATTTTGGCATACCTTACAAAAAATGAATGTATGTGTTTGTGTGTGTGCGGATACAAATTTTCGTCGACACGTGTTGATTAGTTTTTGGTAAAGGCAGGTCTAGCTGCTTCGAAGATGCAGGGCAAAAAGTGCCAAAAATGGTAATTAATTTTTTGAGAGAATGGAAAATCCGTTTTTTATGATTCAAAAAAATTTTTTTATATGTCTTGACGAAATGAAGAACTGGTGAAATTTTTCGGAAGTCTAGCGACTTCGAAGATCCAATAAAAAAAGTGAAAAAAAAATGCCATTTGGCGGACAAAAATGATCATTAGACATATGCACATCAAATTATCAGGTATTTTATAGAGATTTTAATAATAAGTATGAATTTTGTTTACATTTCTATAAGTCCAGTACACAAAGTTTTCAACAAATTTTAAAGCTTTTTTAAAAATTAATTTTCGGTACGTTCGAAGGCACAATGCCATGCACCACTAGTTTTTTTTTAAATAAACAAGAAGCAGTGTCGCGATGCCGCCGAGAAGGCAATTTGAGCCATTTAGCGAGATTCGGAGCCATACTATATACATGTTTAATGATAATTCGTTCGGTACCATTCACACGAGCATTAACATCAATTATAGACTAATTGACGGCATCAATATTTACAAATCACCTGTACAAATTGCTTGAACAAACTCATTTGCATTATGAATATTTATAATTAAAATCATCTTAAGCACGCACCAAGGAACCAGGGATGGGTGATACGATAATAATATAATGTATCATGGATATAAAATGCTTCTTACTGATTTTATTTAAATGATAATAATAATAATGTATCATGCATATAAAAAAACTTTTTACTAATTTATTTAAATAAATATAAAGTATATAATGCGATTATTCTTATAAAGAAAAAGAATTCAGTTTTCTTATTATCTACTCATATTGAATACATTATATTCAAAACATCTTCATTGGGATTTTTATTTATAAAATGATAGCAAAATAGCTCTGTTCAATGTCATTCATTAAAACTATTAGAGGAAGTATGGATAAAATGGCATGCTTATGTATGTTTTTTTGTAATGAGATATGAAAATATTATGTCAAAAATGATACTTTATTTAATGATATTATAATCGGTCTCAATCGTGTTCACTAAACTTTGATTCATTGACCACCTATAAAATAGTTAAAATACTAACAAAACTAGGAACTGTAATAACATATTTATTACAGAAAAATACAACTAATTACAAAAACCATTTTATTCATATAGTAGGGACAAAATGAAATATATGTTAAGGATACACTGAAATGATAATTTTCAAGAAAGGGGGCGTACGTTAATCATGTGAGGTTTTTAGGGGGGGGGGGGGTGTTGACAAAAATACACAAAATATTACGTGAGGGAGAGAGGGGTATAGTAAGATATCACGTGTATTTATTTTTTACAGTTTTTTTTAAAAAATCCAAACATTTTCAAAAATGATCAAACATTTTATATATTTTTCTCGTAACTAAAAAAACACGTGATGTTTGGTGGGGAAAGGGGTGTAATTTTGATATTACTACGTATCACCTGAAGGGAGGGTCTAAAAATCCTTAAAAAATCGATCAGATGATTAATCGACAAGCCCAAAGCGACTAACAAATGATTCATTTGGCCCTTCTTTATCTTTGATCAGAATGGGAAAAGAAGTCTTTGCAACAAAAGCAAGTCTCTTCACTCTACCGGTAGATTTTTTGGTTTGTTTTTAGCAATTATTTCTTGTTCGGCAGATTTCTATCTGTCATTTTATTCGAAATGGAACGAAAATGAATAATCAATCAAAAATCCATCAAACACTTGATTTTTGCAATTATATTGATTGAAATCACTAGTACTAGTATAAGTTAGTTGAGATAATTACAAATATCAATGAACAGGTTCCCAAAAATTATGAGAAAACACCCTCAAAGTAAAGTTCTCAAGTCAGGAAACAAGTTTGAACTTACTACTGTGACAATGACGCTCAACATCTGACATAATTGTGATTATGGCTCTCTTTATATTATACAGTTGCTGAAACGTTACTAAAACTAACCAAGTTTTAAATAAAGCCACTGTATTATTTTATCCATACATACAATTTTGTCCGTATTTCCCCTACGTAACAATCTGTGTAATATTGTATGAAACGATTAAAGTCAAAATCGGGACTGAAGCAAATTATCGATTTTTTTGCGATTACTATAATTTACCCGATGGTAAGTTAATAATGAAGTAAAAATGGATTAAATCTGTAATATGAATAAATCAAATTAATATATTTATAAAACCAAACATTAAATATAATAGGCACTTCAAAATTGACAACGACTCTGAATTGAGATAAATTGATGAGAACATAAAGTTATTAGAGCGTTCGTCGGACAAATCCATTTAATTTAAAATCTCAAACATACATTTATTTCTATTATAAATAAAAATATTTGAAAACTATTCATTACATCAAAAGCCCGCCAGTAGCCATCTGATTTACTGCCGAGCAATTTCGTACTCCTCTCTGCGCTTTTACTGCATCGCATTAAGCTTTTATGTTCCATCTAAAGGAAGAGAAGGCAGGAAGTTTTTAAAATATATGAAAATTCAACAGCGCCCGGAGTTGTTTATTTGACACGCGATATTAGGTAGATGATGCCTTGGCAACGTCCCAAAATTTGGCAATATACACCTAGCACACGCCCAGTTTAAGTACATGAACTCTGAACCTATATAATTGGATCATGAATTACGTAGTACATAAACGGAACATCATGAGCATAACTCAGCTTCATAATGGTTCTGCAGTTTGAAAGTCAAGTGTTTGATAATATTCAGCGGGAGTAATTAATTGATTAGATAGTTTGAACTGATTTAAAAAAGTAAACAAGTGCACGATCCTACTTACTAGAAGTTTTATTTAAATATCTCGTCAAAAGTTTCATTGTGAAGAGCGAATATAATGCTTTCCAATTCTCTACTATAGACAAGTTTATCACAAGGTTCTTCCATCAGTCGTTATTTTTGGAAAACCTTCCATAATAGAAATCTAATTCCAGGCTCAATTTAATTGCTTTTGTAAATTATCTTTAATCATCTTTATAATTTCTTAGTCCTATAACGCTAAATTTATTGACACGTTTCATATAGAGAAAATATGACTATATAATGACCTTATTGTCTTGTTTTGGTAACGTTTCTGCGACTATATAACATAAAGAAAGCCATAATCACAATCCTGTCAGATGTTGAGCGTCATTGTCTTAGTCTTGTCGCAGTAATCATTTCGAACGCGTTTCGCGCCTTCAAAAGTTTATTTTGAGGGTGTCTCATGTTTTTTGGAGACCTATTTATTGATATTCGTAATTATTTCAATTAAAGTCAATTAACTTATTATGTCGGTACTAGTGATTTCAATTGGAATTCGATTCAATTTCAATTGGATGGAATTTTGATTAATTAATTATTTTGATCGATTTCGGACAAAATAGCATAGTATACAATAGACAAAATGATATAGTATTATTTTACAAGCATTACATATCCAAGAAAAAAAAAACAAAAAGTAACAGCCAATGGTGATTGGCTTTTAACTTCTACTCCAAGTATGAAAGAAATGATTGCTAAAAACAGACCAAAAGATCCACCGATGAAAACAGGAGACTTGCAATTGTTGCAAAACCCTCTTTGTCCTTTCAGAGATTTTACTATGTATGACTTGTACTATTTGGGTACTTCATACTTACCTCATAAGCTAATGTCTCTAGGAGGACAAAATGATTTATTTGTGAACTGCTTTTTTATTTAAGCCCCTGGGAGCAAAAAAATTGAAAATATCCATATTAAGGACCACCCTAATGTACTAAGGTGAACATCTATTTCGCCATATTTTTATATAAAATATAATTTTCGGTTAATCTGCTATATGAAATTTGTTGAAGTTAACGTAGAAAGAAATAATTAAAGGTAATTAGATAATTTCTTTAACAAAAAGTGAGGCTTTTAGTTCAGGAAAAACAATCATAAATATATTATATATTTTCATAAATTATTTTAGAAACATAATAATCAATCTAAAATGATTGACGATATCAAGTTCAACGCAAAAGCATAAAGTACACAAGCAATTGAAACAATGACTTTCAACTTTTATATTATTATTCTTCTGTACTTCTTTCAATTTTTTATTCGCCCGTGAATCTTTTTTCTGAATCCTCTCACTTTCCAACGAATTGTATAGGCAAAATTGTAAGTGCCATATTTATACCCTAATTAAATCAGCGCCGTCTCCACAAAGACTTCGGCATTCAATGAAATAATAATGTTCTTTGTCATTCTTTGTTTGTGAAGCATTTACACATTTATTCTTGAATGTTTTTTCACAAGCTCAATTAGGGCAATTCTTTGTTGCGAGTGGTTTTGGCAGTGAAATATTATGTTTACGATAATTTATAAAAGAGTACGACATAGATCATGTCATAGGAAAATTGCGGAAATTGTACATTTTTAATTTTTGATATTAATTGAAATGAATATAGGAAATATTCAACGTGAAATAGGGAAGTGGTTGAGGATTTTCTTGGCAGTATTATGTATAAATGGATGTACCTCTGTGTGCCTGTATATGTCCTATGCATCCATAAACCATACATCGAATCCATAAACCATACATCGAAAATTTGGGAAACAGTTAGCTAGTAATCCCCGATTTTTGCATATATATTTTGATTGAAACCAAGTGGTTGGGGTTGGCTACCTCGATTCTTTTTTTTATTTTCTTGGTCAATCTTTATTTTTTTATAATACGTTGTTGTGGCCCATCCAGCGACGGTGCCAACAATATGTAGGTTCTTTCTGCTGCTAACAAAGCTGTTACCAATCTGTGGAGGCTGATCAGTAAAACAGACGAAGACGTTTGATATTTTTATATCAACTGAATAATTGAGAATGACTGAATATGATTAACTAAAATACGACTCTATTGATAACTAAAGTACGACTGAACTCATGATTGACTGAAGACTGACTGGACTGGTGAATACGTCATTGAAAGCCTTTTATGTGCTCGCTTTAATGTGAACTCCTAGATAACAATATTTTGCGACTTGTTCAATGTCATGGCAGAGTAATTGTTATTGCGCATTTTTGTTTTGGCAGGGAATTTTATCAACGCTTACAAAGGTTACTTCGAGCATACAATGTTGTAGCAATGTGTAACACAACAAACTGCGTTGTTTGTATTCTGACCGTTATATACTTTATGATATTATTTGTAATTATTATGAATAGGTGCCTATAATACAAACCTATTTGTATCATTATAGTAAAATCACCATTTTTTATCTCGATTTTTGTCAGTAAACACTTATTACTGAATTTTGATTGAGATGCTCTAAGCCTAGGAAAAAACAGCAATGGGTTTTCATTTAATCGTTTACTATAATTATAATTAAAAATGAAATATTCGATGCCCACTATGGGGTAAAAGAAAGGAGATTAATTTTTTTTTGAATATTTTTCGATAGTTGGTTGTTTGATATGTATATGTATTATGTGCTGTGACAATTATTGAAAGTCAAATGTTTCTATGCTTATATGCTTATATATTGCGATGCTGATTGGGATATTTGACTCGATGATACATCTAATTCAGTTCAATTACGAAAGAAACGTGTGCTATTTTCCATCTGGATAACTAGATGTAACAGCAACTCGTGATCGGGTAGAGCTAGTATTTTACATAAACTGATAAAATCTCAATTTTTATTGAATCGATATCGGAAAAATTCCGCTCTTAAAACTTGTATACTAGTTTAGTTTAAAAGTTCAAAGAAATATAATGAGTTGTCAAGTCACTATTAAAGTTTATGAACTATAAATAGATTACTAGACCAATGTACCTTCATTTACTTTTGTATTATTAATAATATTGATTTCGGTCTTTAGAAGATTTTTTCTGGAAAATACTGTGTAGCTGAATGGTAGGAAATTACGGTAGATAATGGATTTTCTACCGTTTAAATGATGTGTATAATAAATGTTTTTGATAATAGTTTGGTCATCTATCTGTAGAAAATCGTTCGAACAACTTTTTGTCGAGATTTGTTTTTTAGTATTAAATTAAAAGTAATCAATATCGGATAATTGAGATTTAATAACCGTTTATAATAATTGGTTTATGTTTCAGGTTGAAGCTGGTGACATAATTCTTAAGGTCAATGAAACGGACGTGCATCTATTCAGTACCAAAGAAGGTGAGTTTTTTTCTATTATAATTTCACAAATCGTATATGAAAGAAATGTGTAATATTCCATTATAATATACTATACTATGGTGGTTAATACAAATTAATATAAATTTTAATAAACCTGATTGGGAAAAAGCTTAAACCGATAACTGATTCTGGATCCGTTACTCACTTTAGCCAACTTGATATCAAGCAGTAGTAATATCAGATTTTTACTTGAGATGAAAATCTCAAATATTATTAGGAGAATTTAGATTTTCGGTGAATTGCTTTAATATATATTATTATATGTATTAGAAATAATACTCACTATTATAAATATATCTAATATAACCTGTATAAAAAGGGAATGGTCAACTATCGGGTTGCTTCCAGCAAAAATAACTTATATTACACTTAGTTCTGACTGATGTTTAAATATTTAAAAAAAATCAAACCGATGGTTTTTGTAACTAATTTACCATTTTATGTCGTTCAATAGTATTTATGCAAAACTTGCCAACCATGAAATTTTTCCATATTTAATAAAAATACTAACATATTTTTTATATTTCCTTCAAAATAAAATTTACATTAAAATGAATGCATTTATATTTCTATAAATTTTTTATAAGTGTTGAAAAAACTATGAATTGTTATATTTCTATAAAAATTCCTATGTTTATTATTTTTATTATTAAAATTTTATTTATACATGTAATTAATGTATTACTACAATAAAAGAAATTCCATGATCTCATAATCGATGTGGAAGTACATAGTATTTTTTTATTCAATTATTTAAAAAAAAGACAGATTGTAATTTATAAAAGCAAATAAAAAATAATTAAAAGGCAATTTATTGAATATATATCGCACCAAGGATATATTATTATTATTATTGATGAAAATTTACTTACCAATTTAATTAGTATGATGTAATGTTTAGTGTTTTTAGTTTAATATTACTATGAAAACAATTTACAACAAATTTGAAGATCTTATTAATTTTTTATCATTATCAATACATATTTTTAATTTACTGGCTAATACTAAGTTAATTTTTTTTTATAATGATTATAGCTTTTCACATTTATTAGTTAAATTAAATTGTAATTTAAAAAAAAAATAATAGTTTATACTGATTAGTTCCCTTTGTCGAATATCCATCTCCAATTCTTTTCTATAGGTCGCACAACATTGTTATAGATATATAATTCAGATCAAGTTTTTATTCGAAAATAAATCTATTTTGAATCATCGGAAAGGTCAGAGCTCGAAACAAAAAATGCAACCAATCAATATTTTCCCAACATTTAGGAAAACTTGTTTCATGTATCTATTATTAGAATGATTTATTATGCTGATGGTAGAATACGAGTAGAACGATTTGAATAATATCAGTTATCTTGATTTGATTTTTATTCATGTTTTTTGGAAACGGTGAAATGTGTAATTTCAATTTGTGAGTTACAAAATTGCGATTTTTATCTAACGTTTGATTGTTTTTCTGAGAAGACTAGTTGTTTTCCTGAATTATAATAGGTTAAATTCTGAAACTTTCGTTTATAGAGTATAAGCTTTTGGCTTATAACTTTGGATGAATCGTTTGTGTTACAATTTTGTAATTTGAATATATTAGTTCTCAGTATAGAATAGAGCGGGTCACAAAGGTTCAATTTGACTTTGAGCAATTATGTTGAGAAAATCAAACCAATTATATCACAACAAATAACACATGAAACACATAATTATCTGACTATGTTCAGTAAAACTCCCAGCTAATTCATTGTTGAAAAAATGTATTTTTTTAAATATGTTACAGGGCAAACAGGTGCGACGTCTTATTTTAAATTTTAAAAGAATTATACGAAATAATAGCTACATTTTTCAAGCTATGCAAAATATAAATTTCATGAACAAAAATAAAACTCTATATAACCTTGATTTTGTCAAGAATGTTCATCAGCAGAGTTGGAATAACTATTTATTTAATTTATCTCTTATAAAATAGTTTTTTTTAACTTTATTTACATTTTTATTTACTATTTTTTCATTGTTTACACCTTTGACAGGGTAAAGGTTTAGTTAGTCTTTTTTCTTCACCTACGTGTAAGCTTTTATAGAGGTCATTAAAAAACTGTTGAATCTAACTTAAAAATAACAATACACCTTATAAAATATTTAAATAACGTAGGCTTAAAAATTATATTGAGGTATCATAAATCTTTTGCCCTTTACTTTCAAATATTGTTGTTAAAAAATTCCAACTTTACTTGTATTTGAAATATCGGCGGTGGACCTTTATACACGCTGCACCTTTCATTAAAATTGCAAATACAAAAATTATAATTGATAATTCAATGAAGTATCTCAAATTCGATCTTTGTCATTTTGTACTTTGTTTTCAACAATTAAAAATATGGGAAAAATAACATTAAATTGGTAAATATTCAAATATAATAAAATTATATGGTTAAAGTGTTTGACAGAAAGTGTGATCACATTATTGTATTTTTTTTATCTTATAAATAAGTGATTGTAAGGAACTTTTAGTGAATGAACTCAATTCGCACTTTATTGTATATTTATGAGATTATTTCCATTGATAAATCTCTTATGTTGTTTACTCGTATTTATACTAGCCATTTCTCTTTGGAACTTTTTTGGGCTTTGTGATTTTGTAATCGGATTTTGTTAGGACATCTTTGGATTATATGATTTTTGTTTTGTGTTATTTCTAAGATTTCATCTTCTACTATATATAATATGATTTTGGCTATATAAAATGGCTTGTTTTATTCGGAATTCACTCCGAGAAGATTACAGATTTACATTTAAAATTATGTATCCAATATTTTTTATGTTTTATTATACAAGGCTTTTATATGTGATAATTTAATTATTTAAATTCTTTTAACGTATTACTTGTTCAGAACATTAATTTGTAATTTAATTCTTTCTATACGCAAATGTGCAAAAATTAATTAAAATATCCCGCGGCCACGTTAATTCATTTTAAACCATCTCTATTAATTCAGAGCTTATTCACATTTTTAATCTTTATGTATAAAGTAGCATATTAAGTTTGTAATATTTATGTAACGATAAATTGATTTTCAGTACTATTTTATTATTTGAATATAGATATAATATTAAACTAAATTGGATTAAGATATAATTTTATAACACCTGCGAGCTCTTCACTAAATAAAAGTTTAATTAAGATTTTTGAATAGGGGAGCTAGAGGCTTGTTGTACATTTAATACAAATAAAATATACAGTGTGTCCTGTAACAAAATTTACATGTGTTCACATCTTACAAACTATACATTCTAGAGGAATGCGAAGAATGATTCCACCCAATCTTTTTCTCTTGAATCTGTATATAATTCTTCTATGTTACAATTACCACAAGGTTTTGTTTCAACTATCCCCAGGTGTGATTTTCTTACATTAATCAAAATAGCTATTCAAACAATTTAGCAATCACAAAAGTTGTTACATATTATCAAAGGTTGAAAAATTTCAAACAAAACTTGTGGTGTGCATGGCATCGTGCCTTAAGGCAAGTTGCTAACTTTCCGTACCAAAAAAAAATACACAAAATGTGTACACAATATTAAAATCTCTATAAAATATCTGATAATTTGATGTAAATATGCCCAATAAATATTTTTGACCGCCAAATGGCATTTTTTAAACTTATTTTTATTGAGAGTCCATAACCGTTGGACTTGCCTTTCCAAAAACTTAATTAGTTCTTCATCTTGTCAATACAAGTAAAATGTTTTTTGAATTATTAAAATCGGACGCTCCGTTCTCTTAAAAACTGAGTTATCGTTTTTGGCACTTTTTGCCCCGTATCTTCGGAACGGCTAGATCTGTCTTCGCCAAAAACTATTCAGCACGTTTCCTTATGAATACGAATCGAATGTTTTTTGAATTACTCAAATCGGTTGATCCGTCTTTCCGAAATCGTCGACGAAAATTTGTATCCGCACACACACACATACATAAATTTTTTCTAAGGTATGCCAAAATGTTCAAGAACCTTTGAAACGTGAAGATATATAAAAATTTTCATTTTCGATTTTTTGGGATTATTATAACTTGCCCTACGGGAAGTTAATAATTTCGATTTTTATTAATATAATATTATACTCCTGAATTCTCTATAATGTGTACAATCTACAATGACAGTTGTCGCAGAAATACTAAATCAAATGATAATAAAAAAACAAATTCTAGTTTGACTAAATAAACTAAATCATATTTATTAATAAAAACTATTAATAAAGTAATAAAAGAAAAAAGCAAAAAATACCACGAAAAAATACCACGTTACCCAACCAAATATTTAAAAGAATTAGGTGAGGAATCTCCTACTCGAAGATTGAAAAAAAATTGCCATACGATCTTAAGTGAAATGTCAACAAATTAAAAAAAAAGAGATATCTCATAGGAGATTAACTATTTAAATTCATTTACACCCAGCATATTGTCTTAAAAATTATATTATTTTGATTGGTAATAAATCTATGCAAAAAAAAGTGCGTGTGTTCGCAATTAACGTGCACGCGGTATCGTTTTCCTTTCCGGCAATTCAGTCTGCGCACCAGTACCAATATCATGAAACAAAAGAGCATCCAACAAGTTCTATTGGACGTTTCTAAACTGATGTCAAAAGTTTATATATCATAAATTGCGTACATTATTTATCGTTCGAAACGAAAATGGAAGATAAGCAAGATTTGAGCGCTACTAGCAGCAAGACTGAACAAAAAGGCCGCAAAAACATATATAAAGGTCCCTACATAAATTACCGAATGTACATGTCGCGAAAGGAGGGTACCCGAGAACCAATATTTAGGTGCGACAGGTGTGATTTCGCGACCGAGGACGTGTGCCTGATGAAACATCATGCTATCATGGAAAAATACAGTTCGAAGGAAATTAGATGTGTCCATTGTCATAAGATGTTTGAGAACCAGGAGGATTTGTCTGCACATCTTGCAATCAGTAGCGAGAAGAAGGCTTGTCCATTCTAAAGAAGCATGCACTTATCGATGGCACCAGCCCTTGCTCAAGGACTCGCAAAACACTCAATAATCGGCAGAAGTTGTGACTTGATTAATGATTTTGTATTGAGCCATGATGTATTTGTTTAATTGTTAAAATACATATCAATCTGTTCTCCAAATTGTTTTTTTTTCTTCTATTTTTTTAAATTTTATCATCTATCTCTTATACCCAACATGCAGGTAAAAAAAACAGTGTAAAACCATTTAGACAATCTATACTATTTAGATACAATACGATTTTCAATTCATATATAATATACTTATAATACCTATAATTGTATAAATTAAATTCAACACATTTCTTTTCATCCATTTCGGGTTTTTAAGATGTATTTTATGTAAGCGTGGACGTCAGCTGTAATCAATATACGAAACATACGAACATGCATAAACAATAAGAATGAATAAAATATTCCATGTAAAAATTGAAATAGTAATACTAAGAATTAATAAATAATGAATGTTGAAACAATTTTGGAAATTATAAAAAATCAAAGTCGTAATTGTAGAACATGAAATTCAATGCTAAAATGTATACAGAAAAAAGATACATACATACATATAGTGTAGTAACTTACAAAAAAATATTTCAACACAAAAATACAAACTTAAAAACACTATTATATATATATATATATATATATATATATATATATTAAAAGAAAACTAAAAAACTACAATAAATTAATGTGAATAAGAAGGCTTGTGAAACTTTCTCGATTAGTGTTTATGGTGAAACATTAAACTATGCACTGGAAAAACTTCAAAATATAATAAATTATTACTTTATTATTACTTATTTTTACTAATTCTTTAAAATCTATTAATTACTTATATTACAACTTTATAATACTATTTCTTGTTATCGATGCCAATGTATGTAACTAAATTCAATTTTCTAGTTCTACAACATATATTTTTACTGTATTTTCAATTTACTTAAAAATTATATTATTTTTCTATTTCTATACTATTTAATTTTAGAATTTTCTATTTTAGAATATTAAACTATCTATATCAAATCATATCCTATGCTCTTCATTTTTACTCGAGTGTTCATCGAAGAAAACTCTACATATCGATAATCTCATATTCACTGATTTTATCCAATATTAAAAATTTAATTTTTAGTTCCACTGAGTTTAAGAAGATTAATGATTAATTTTAATGCTTTGTTTTTGAAATACTAATTTTATCTTTTTGAAAGTAATTTTAAATTTTGGGCTCATTTAACGACTACTACTAAGTTCAGTAAGGAAAACTTTGCTTGTTTTGGATCAAATATTTCAATTTGATTTAAATTTTATATCTCTAATCAAGGTTTTTCGATTCAAAATTTTATCATGATGTATATTAAATAAATATTCTTGAATTAATTTTCTAATGAACTACTCTATGAAATCTATGAAAATTGTATTTAGATTTTAGTTCGCAATGTCTTGTATTTATATGCTTTTCCATATATGTGAGTCTAAACTTAAATTTATTAAATTAACATTAGATTTTGGATAAATGATCAATTCTATATTTAATTTATTTTATTTCAGTTTTTGCATTATGTTAGATATGTGCTGTTTCTTTGATATTTCGAGATTACAGGGTGGCTGATATGTATTGCAACCAATTTCAGACCGCTATTATTTCTAAACCGCTCATCAGGCAGATGACAGATTTATTCCAGTGATTGTTCATTTAACTGTTTACAAGCGTACAAAAGCATTTTGATCTATTGCATTCAGAAAAAAAGTTATTCGTGATGGAAGTCAAGCGTGATAGTGCGATTGCTTCATACTTGGCTGAAAAATCTTAGGTGGCTATATTTCGAGCCCTCCAGTATTTAAATGCGAACAAATATTTTGTTTCTCGTACCATATCTCGTAACCGTGATACACTTAGTGTTGCACCGCGTCCAAAAAGTGGACGAAAAAAAACACTAACAACTCCAGAAATGATCCAAAAAGTATAGGCAAAAATCAATCGAAATTCGTGTCGCAGTGGTAAAAAAATGGCCCGTGAGCTGAACATATCGCAAAAACGGATGCAACACATATTGAAAAATGAGCTTGAACTAAAGCCATTGAAGATCCAAAAAGTGCAAGAGCTCATCGATGCACAAAAAAAAGTTAGACGGAAAGAAGCGAAGGGGTTGCTTCGCTTGCACGAAAGTGGCTAGTTACCGAATTTGGTTTTCTCAGATGGAAAGTCCTTCCGAATCGAGCAGTTTGTGAACAAACAAAATGATAGGGTTTACTTGCTAAAAAGGTCAGCTAAAATTTGCACCTTCGATTAGCCACCAGAACTCGAGCGCCGCCGACGGTAATGGTGTGAACCACCGTAACGGCCGATGGTGACATTCCGCTCTTATTCATCGACCGTGGGATCAAAATAATTGCCGAAATTATCGGAAAAATGTCTTAAAGGCAGTATTGAAGTCCTGGGTAGACAAAAATTTCGATCGCAGACCATGGACATTCCAACAGGACTCAGCACCATCAAACTCAGCACGCGTCTACCAAAAATGGCTTATAAAAGAGGTTTTTCGCTTCATTTCCATCGCACAATAGCCACCAAAATCTCTGGATCTAAATTTGCTGGACTTTTGTGTCTTGGACATTTTGAAGAGTAAGGTTTGCACTAAAAAATATCTAAGTGTCGATCATCCCAAGAAGGCGCCTCGCCGGGAATGGGCCAAAATATCCCAGGGCCACTTTCGTGCAGCGTGTTATGATTTTTCTGCCGTTTGAAGGCCATAATTCGTGCCAAAAGTGGCCAATTGGAACAAATATAAACTGATTCTAAAATTTGATGTTATTTCTGACATTTTTGCTTTTGAACAATGAAATTTAAAATGAAAATGACAAAGTTATAGCGCTTTACTTTGTTGCAATACATATCAGCCACCCTGTATATCTTTCATGCATTTAATATGTTCCAATTTACAGAAAATTGGTTAAATACTTAATTTATTAAAATGTTATGCGAACTTAAAAAAAAATCCTATTAAGGGGAAAGTGTTATGCCATCCCCCGGATTCATCCATTATTATAGACCAACATTTGGTAACACAAAAGGATTGGTGACACCGAATCCTGTTATTTTGTCAATATAAGTCTCAATTATATTGTGATATTCTGTCTGAATATCATAAATATATTTTCAATTTCAATAAATGTGTACGTTTTAAAGTATCTTTATTTACATCAAAATTATTACTAGTGTCAAATTGGCACTACAATATTGAAATATTTTTCCTCCTAAAGGGTTCAAAGGATTTTTTTAGCTTAAGACATTTTTTTGGTTTTTCGAAAAATTTACAGTGTACAGTGTACAGTCAAAAATACTAAATGAGGGAGCGATTCTGCCGCATAACAGCCAAATGTTATGGCAAGGCTATGTTATGAAGAACTTCCCATATAAATTTGTTCTGAATATTGACAAAAGCTATGGGGTTGCTGGGCAGTCAGGCGTATTGCTCAGGTTGTCAGAAAGAAAACCTAAAAAAACGATGTTGGATAACAGGGTCTTTCTGACTCGGCTTTATAACATACGAGTGACGTTGTAGTTTATACGTAAAACGCCTGAATGCATAGCAAATACATGACATTTTGACAGTATTCAGTATGATTCAGTACCATAATGCATGGAACTTGGACCGTAACATCGCCTTGTCATAACATTTGTCTGTTATGCGGCAGAGTCGGTCCTTGAGTATCACAACTAGAAAGGACAACTAATGAGAACTACACACACACATACATAATTTTTTTGTAAGGTATGCCAAAATGTTCTTTGAAAAGTAAAGATATGCAAAAATTTTCAATTTCGACTTACTCTACGACAAGTTAATAATTATAAATATTACTTGAAAATCTACTGTAATATTTGTAATCAATATATTTATTTCAAGAGCAGAAATCGTATTATATTGATGACTGATCAACCTAAAAAAGTGATTAATCGAATCGCTGGAAATTTATCGGAGCAGAAAGGGCGACAACATTCCATTTAGCGACCGACAAGTTCAAAGTGAAACGACGGCGGTGATTTATTGGCGTCATCGAGACTTATAAAACGTTTTCTGCGGTGAAAGTGTGCGAATGGCGTTAGATTTTATTGAAATATTTACAATGCACCATTTGCAAGCGATTAACCCTTTTCTGCACGAATTAATTATAAAAGTATTGGTTTAGGCGAATTGTTGAATTTCACGTTTTATTATGGTAGATAAACTGATTCGAAAACTGTTGAAACTTGAGTTTTGAGAATTTTGAATGTTGGGATAATAACATTCTGAATAGCGCAGCTAAGGGCTATCTGTTACATTGGTAACTAGTAACAGGCGTTTTTCAATATGATCCTAATATATATTAAATAATCTTTTTGTTTCCATTGGATATGTAAAATGCCCTGCACAATTAATAATTGATGAGCTACTGAATCATTTTGAATACTGCCAAAATGTCATTTGCTGTGCATTCAGGCGTTTACACATAAACTGCAACGTCACTCGTATGCTGTAGAGCTGAGTCAGAAAGACCCTGATATCTAAGATCGTTTGCCATAACATTGGTCTGTTATGCGGCAGAATCGATTCATAAATTTTAAGATAAATCTTATTTTGTTTTAAATTTATCAATTTCGATAATGTACATCAACTTTTGTGCTAGCTAAATTAATAAAATAGTTATTTTGATTAATGTAAAAAAGTTATACCTGAGGTTAGTTGAAACATACAAAAATTATATACAGATGGAGGTGAAGAAAATTGGATGGAATGTATAGTTTGTAACGTGTGGAAACATGTAAATTGTGTTACAGGAGAAATTTTATCTTTTATTTGAATTATGATATTAATTTTAATTTACATTGATTTATGATAAAAAAATATTACAGATTTTATTACATATTTTATTTGTATTCATTATAGTTTGCGTTGATTTATGAAAAAAATACTTAGAAACAAGTCAATTTTTTTTTCAAAATTAGTAAAGAATTATCAGAGGTATAATTGCGTTTTCTTATCGTTACTACTAGCTGCCACAGTAGATGTTACAATTAGCCCCTAACACGGGGTAAGTTGTAATAGTTAAAGTTTTTTTTTGGCAGAAGAATAGTTTTAGCACTATTTTGCAGAAATATAATTAGTGGATTTCAAATAAAGATGAAGTATGATTGTTCGAACAAGTTCAGATTATTGGTTTCAGTCAGTGCCTTACATTAACATGTTCCTGAGTGTGTTGACGGTTGTGACACTCGCCCTTTTCTTGTATAATTTGATTTTATGACTAATCGTATTTAACCCTCCGTCGATCGGAGTGGCCTGGAAAGACTTTTTTCGACTTCAATTAAAAAAAAATACTTTCAGTAATCCTATCGACTTGAAATTTCTGGACTTTTCCTAAAATTTCATTAGCTGTGGATCAATGAAAAAAAAGGACGAAAAAATGTGTGGTCCAGCCAGACTATTCCGACCGTTCGAAAGTAAATGAATATCCGACCGACGGAGGGTTAAGGACAGTGTTTCAGTATTTTTACGTATATAAATGTTCAAATTAACATTTAACTTAATTTTCTCCCAGCTAACTGGTAAATTACCAAAATTATGGCTAATCCGAAAAAAGCGGCACTACCGTACCCAGTCTTCTCTACGACATTCTTGATCAACAAAAATCATTATTGATTTATAAGTTTACTGAATAAAGATGAAATGTGATAGCCTTTTATTAAGTTCTATTATTTAATTTGATGCGAGCAACATTTCTTGTACATTAGTACAGAAATCCTAATTGGATGAAACATCAATACAAACATTAAATTCTTTAACAAGATTCGAAAGTTTTCTCTCGAAATGTTTGCTTAGAGTTTGCTGAAATTCCTGTTTTTGATTTTTCTGCCGAAACTCTTAACAAACTTGTATTTACTAAAAACCAATAGGATCTGCGCATCGTCAATGCGAATCGAATGTTTTTTGAACCATTGAAATGGATTAAATCATTCATACATAAATATATACATTTTTTTATAAGTTATCAGGGAGTAACTTACTTTGCCAAGTTGAAAAACTGTGCATTTAATTTAATTTATTTTGTTTGATATGCTATGTCTGTTTTTGTAATGAGTTGTTAATGAAATATAAAGCTAATGATGCCATAAAAATCTATGCTGATTTTAGAAATTCAATTAACAAAATAGTCCGATATATATTTTTAGTTGAAACTATTGGAACAGTTTTCGAAATTCCAATTAATTGAATGTCAAGCAGTTCTAATCAGAATTTAATTTTTCTATTTAAATCGAAGATGTAGTAATTTTTGGTCAACTATACACAAAAAATACTATTTTGATTTTTTAAATTCATAGTTATCATTCGATTTTTTTTAGTTAATCAAATTTATTTTCACTGTTATAATTTATTTTGCCTGATATTATTCATACGATACTGGAGTATGCAGTTTTCTGTGGTGTTCGCGATTTTTGCTTTCATCGGAATTGTTTTAGTTGATTGATTGATGTGATACTGATATGATATATTTGTTTAGAAAAAAACGTAGAGTATATTTTATTTCAAGGCTAGGAATAGTTAGACCTATTTATTAATTGGAAATATTAGACTCAAAATTTATTACTCATTTTCTACATTTTACAACTAGAAGATAACTTATATGTTAAAGGTCAGCCATTTTTTTACCCAAATTTTACGTTAGTGTTTTTTGAGTTATGTTAAGATTAATATACGATATGCATTCTTTTTAAATTGAAATTAAGACGTTTGGGAAACGTGTTTCATTAGATTTTCCCTTGTAAATACAAAGCAAGGAATAATCTTATGATAACTATAATTGTTATCATAACATTATTCCTTGTTTGTTTATATGTGAAATACGCCCGATCGCACGGCCAATAGATAAACATTTTCATAATTTTCAATACCAAGAACAAATATAAGATAGCGTTATGAGCGCTATTTCATGAGCTGTGTTACGGCAGAACTGCCCCATAAACTATTACAATTTCTGCAATAGGACGAATATTTTATTGGGCTATTTTTACTGGGAAACATATTGCTATTTATATTTCCAAATGAAAACTGATGTCTCTACTGCTTGGCATCAGGTTTCTCGAAGCGGGATTGAACCCGGGACCTCTGATTCAGGTCCAGTAGCTTTAGCCTTTGGTGAGCCAATTAAGAAAGTAACTTTTTTTTATCTCGCCAACTTGGGCTAAAAAATACGGTTATTAAATGTTTCAGTTTATCGTAAAAAGTTGTTAAATTATTCCTCTTACCTGTATCACATGTTGTTATTGGACGGTTTTATCATCTAATATCACCTGCATACGACATGAAAGTCGCAAAATCGATATTTTGCATACAAGTTCTGGTTGTCAGTTAATTTCCTGCCAGCTTGATCAGCATTTTTCGCTCTTCTATAATAAAAAGTAAAACATGAGGAAAATTCTATATCTAGCGGGGCTTAAAGGTCCGCGGGTAAAAGGGTCCACTACCGACATCTCAGAAACAAGTAATGTTAAGAATTTTTAGGCAACAATATTTGAAAGTAGAGGGAAAAAGTTTATGACCAGCATCACCTTAATTCTTACGACGTTGCTATCGGGAGAAAAACGGTAATGTTTGAAAATCCATAACAAAAGCATTTTCTTTCGTTGTTTTTTGGTTGTGAGCACTGTTGTTTAGTTTACTTTAATATCATTTTCAAGTAAACGTTATTTAATTGTTTTATAAGATATATTGTTAATCTTATGTTAGATTCAACAGATTTTTTGTATCACCTCTATAAAAGCTTACACCTGGTGGGGCAAAAAGGACCAACTGAATCTATAAAGGTGTAGAAAGGTGTAGGGTAAATAATACAGTAAATTAAAAATAGCAATTTTACAAGAGACAAATTAAATAAATAGTTATTCCAACTCTGCTGATGAATATTTCTCACGAAATACCTGATCAAGGTTATTTAGTGTTTATTAGTAAACGTGATTAATGGATGCCCCCTTATTGGGTAAAAAGGAGCAAAATATTAATATTACAGTATGTGGATAGTTTTTAAATAGTAACAAGTTTTTGTCACAAACTAACTTTTCATTACATGTAATCAATCCACTAGAACAAATGACAACATTCACACAATTTTCAAAAATTTAACGGTATTTTTCAATTTTTCACATTAACGCCATGTATTTCGAAACCTGAATGAAACCAATATGAGAAAACTTTACAAATACAACTATGGTAACGCGACGTAAGAAAGAGCAACAAATACGGCGTAAGTGGTTTTTTATCATATGACGGGTATGAAATGTCAAATTTGATTGTCACTTCGAATTTATGCCGAAATTGGCTGTTTAATTTTTGAATTATTTTCACTAGCAAATCATATAACTTTCACTTGAAATTTACATACTAAACATTGGTATATTTTACTATTATTTAATGTTGTCAGCGCTTTGTTTTCAAATTAAATTTCTTGGTTAATATTGACCATGATCAGTCATTTTAGAATTATAAATTAAGATTTTTTTTATTTACTTTTATGAATTACAATCTTTCATTATAAACAACATTCAGTAATTTTTATGGTTTATTATATAAGGAAAAAAGGTTGAAAGGTTACCCAGTGGTGATCCGTTTCGGTGTTGATTATGTGAAATAATTAAATAAAGCTTATGATAGTAATTGTATATATTATAAATTAGTACACAGTGCTAATAAAAGAATGTGTATCCAAATGTTAGTGAAGGATTTCAGAAAGGGGCCGTTTTTAAGTCGTTCGATGCCATAGTACTTTACTAAATAAGAATATCTTTTTGATCACTTGATTCTAATATAGCACGTTTGGTCGATGTGGTGTATAATGTAGATTTTTCACCATAATCGAGTATTAATTTTTGCTGTCAACTTTTTTTTTGTCTATCCCTTAATAAGTTATTATTAAATTACAACATATTTTTTAGATCATCAACATATAACAAAAGCATAGTGCCACATATTCTGTGCTCTATTAAGGTCAATTTTCAATCTATAAATTTGTTATGAAAAGATTGACATTATATATTTAAAAGATCTTCATTTCTTGTTCAAGAATAAGTATACGAAGACTTTCTGAAATATTGTCTCCATATATACTTCTCGATCCTCTTTTTTTCAATAATAAGTATATGAAGACTTTTTGCATTACTGTCTTCAGTAGGGTAAGTTATAGTCATCGCAAAAAAATCGAAAATGATTTTTTTTTATATATCTTTACGTTTTAGAAGTTTCTGAACATTTTGGTATACCTCAGAAAAAATTGATGCATGTGTGTGTATGTGTTTGGGTTTGACGTTTTCGGGAACACGGTTCAACCGATTTTAATTATTCAAAAAACATTCGATTCCTATTGATAAGGAGACGTGCTGATTCTAGCACTTATTATTATTTATACGGGGCAAAAAGTAAAGAACTGATTAAATTTTTAGGAAGGCAGGTCTAGTGGTTTTGGAGATCTAGTAAAAAAAAGTAAAAAAGAAAGCCATTTGGCGGTCAAAAATGGTCATTAGACATAGCTAAAGCAGTACGATTACTTTGAAAAAAGTTCAAAATTTCCAAAATAATTCAAAATAAATAATTCATTTTTTTTCCAAAAAAGTAATTTTTTTTAATTTAAAATTTCTCAAAATTCTAATTTTTTCGAAACAATTTAATATTTTTTTTAAAAAAATTTTTTTGTTACGGGAGCAATTTTTCTTAAGGCGCGATGCCAAGCACCACTAGTTTTTTCAATAATAAGTATATGAAGACCTCTTGAATTGTCTTCATGGATCTTTATATTGATCCTCATTTCTTTTTTAAATTAAAAAATATGAATTATTGTCTTCATACATTTTCATATTGATACTGTTTTTTTTTTCTCAATAATTAGTATATGAAAATTCTGAATGATTGTCTTCATACACATGCTTCATATTGATCCTCATTTTTTTTACAATTATTGCCTTACAATATACACTTCTTCATATATATTGATCCTTATTTTTTTCTTCTCCTTTTTTCGTATATATTGATTTTCATTTCTTTTCTTCTTGTTGAATAATGATTGAGGAACTTTCAATAATGACATTTTTCAGAAATACCTATCAAATAATAATGGGAGTTTTTCAGCTCTATTTTTTTGCAATTTAACTCGAATAGTTTATTTCAAACTAATATTTTTTCATTTATCTTTATATTTCATTAATCTTTTGCCAACAAATAGTATTACCTTTAACTAATAACTATTTATTAATAATAATTGTATTTAAATTATTGACCAATATTATACAGATTTTCTACGATTTAAACGTTTAACATAAAAATGGATTATAATATTGATTGTAATTCAAAATAATAAGATAAAATATTTAATGGGCAACATAAATGTGGTGAAACATATCAGAATATTTATTAACGTCATGATTATAAATTTATAAAAATAATTTTTCAAATGTATTAAACTTTATTACGAGTAGTATGTTTTATATTACATATATAAAATACATTATAATTTTAATTTTGTTGTTCAACATGATAAAACTGCTTTGCATTGATAGTAATGCAACTATCATTCTGTAAAACCTCTTTAAAATTAAAAATAAAATAGTGGATCTATTTAGACCCTGTCTGTTATTTTTTAATTTACGCATATGGGGTAAAGATGATCAGATTATTCTTTTTGGGAAATAAGCAAAAAAAACATGTTGACTAATTCGCTGGGAATTTTACTGAACACAGTTTGATAGTTGTTTGTTTCCTATATGTTATTGGTTGTGATATAACTGGTTTGCTTTTTACAGTATAATTACTTAAAGTCAAATTGGATCTTTGTGCCCCTATACTAATGAATATGAAAAAAAAAACTGTATGTGTGTATGTGAAGTCGTAGGGTAAATCATATAGATTCAATTGACAATTTGGATAACAAACAATATTATATGATTAAAATGATCTACTAATGATTCACACCCAAATACACCAATAATAGATACTTGTCATTGTTACTACTATTTTCCTACTTTGCCATTTTATCTTTCGTCCCTTAATTCCATTACAACATCCTTTTAATCCTTTATTTGCATTTAGCTACACCTTTTACCGCGTTTGCTACTTTATATTTCCTAATCAAATTGCAATTAATTTAAGAATAAATCTTGCTTATTCTCCAGCCTTTGTTTAATTCACTTCTGTAATTAACTTTTCTCCACTCGCCAGTAAATGGTCGGAAAATACGAATTTCATGCTGAACATTCTAAAAATTCAAAGTTTTTAAAATTTAATTATTTTCGTGAGGTGGCCACGTGTTGAAGCAAAATAATAATTTCGTGTAACGACTGCGGTTGCTGTGCAAAATTGAAGCTATTTTAGGCAGGCTGGATCTTGGGATCCTAAATATGTATGGAAGTTATTTTGGTTTCTTTGATAGATGAACTTTGGTGACTGCATATGGTGACGCGTTGAGGATGTTACAAAATACAATGGGATATTAATGCATGAGACTTTCTGAATAATAATTTTGGCTTTATTTGGGAAGAAATATTTTGGATTTGAATAGATTTGATTGAATACTTACTTACTTGATGATCTTAACTGAGAAGATAATCAATCTGTCTGGCGCAAATTTGTGATACGTCACATCTAAAATAATGACCAATTCGTTTTTTTATCATGCCTTAAGTCAGCGGTTTCCAACCTGTTGGGCGCGCGGATTTATTACACATAATTGAAAACGAACGAACACGTTAACTCGGAGTGTTTTCTAAAAGCAAATTTTCACAAATCGATAATTTTTGTAATTGAACCAGTTTCCGTAGGTCTTTAATGGTATGTTCAAGCAAGTACTCTATCATTATACCAAGTAAATCGTCTAATTTTAATTTTAACAAACGTCAAAAAAACTACTCATTTTCTCAAACTTTGAACTTTTAAAATTAAAACTTGTCGTAAGGCCGTAATATTTCAGTAAGTCTTATAAGACCATGATATATATCGCTAAAAAAATTCAATAAAAATCGGCTTAAATTTTTTTTCATCAGTTAATTACAAGGAAACGGCTCGGTAGATTTTCATCTAAAACTAATCAGTATCATTCCCAACTAATATCTTTCGAACAGTTTTTGATTTTTTAAAATAGATTTGGTAGTATGATTTTAAATGTAGATGAAAAGTTTAACACTTTTTTTCAAATTACAAAGAAACGGCTTGGCAGATCGTCTCACAAATTGACAAACGATAGTCCTCATTGAGATACATCGAATGGCTTTTAAATTTTTAAAATCGGTCTAGCCGTTTTTGAGAAATCGTCGATTTACAGCAAAAAATCTGTTCACATACACATACACACACATACTTTTTCCAAATTTGATCTCATTCGATTCAGAATGGCTTGAAACTTCGAGCAAACATAAAATTAGCGAATCGAATTTTTTGATGAAAACATAAACTTCTCCTTCGCGAAGTTAAAATTAGTGTTTATGCATATTTTTACACAATCAGTTGAGTATTTATAAAATTAAATTATTATATTAAGGACTCGTAAACTAAACTACAGTGCTCACAACCAAAAAAACTAACAACGGGATAATATACTATTGTTATAGATTTTCAAACATTGGCTTTTATCTTCCTATATCAACGTCGTAAGAATCAAGGTGATGGCTGGTTATACATCTTTTGCACTCTACTTTCAAATATTGTTAAAAAAATTGTAGCGTTAAATGTTTCTGAGATCGGTGGTTCATTTTTTTACCCGCGAACTTTTAAGCCCCGTTTTACCCTATAATATAACAAATAGTAGTCTGCCCGAAGGCAGGTCCATGAGAGCACTACAAAATCTTCTTCTGATTTTCTTCCACTACCCAGTTTATTATTCCCATTATCGTTTTATTACTATTGATTAATGACCATTTATCACTTTATATTCGTTTTTATGAATTCAAACTTGTACTGCCATGCTTTCTGGTCCTATGCTTCGGCTTTCAGTTCCCTGTATTTCTTATTTTCGCGTAAGTCGTCAATCTTTTGCATTCTTCTTCCCAATCCTTTCTACCCAGTCTACTCTATATCTAATAATTAATATAACTTTTGTTTATATATATATATATATGAGTATATCAAGAAATTATTTGATCATTTCAATAATGAGTAATGTCACGTTCAAATCCACAAAATTCGTTGTCTGTAAAAATTCTTACCCAATTATATTTTTACATTCCAAATTACCATATTTATAATTAAAAATTGCGCAATGAAATTAATTCGATTCAAAGCTTATTTAAACATTTGTATAACACTAAATTAAAAGTCGGAACTCTCGCAACGTTTATAATGAATTCATTTCTTCAAACCCCATTTTATTGCTTTAAGTGGCGCGTGAATTTTTATGAAACATTAATTCATGAACGCGACACGTTTATCAAGTAATTTTTAGATAGATATCAGCACTAATTTTAGTAAACAGGATACTTAATATAATAACTACCTGTTAACACGCATTGTAATGGACTAGTTTTATATTGCATTAAGACCTTTGAATGAATGAATTTACGTGAAAGACAAACACTGTTGCGCTGGTGGATAGAATTATTAGGAATTTGTTATGACAATATTTAGGATTCACCTGAAAAGTGTTCATACAAAACTTTATTTAACGTCTTTGAACTTTGTTTTCTTATGAACTAATAAATGTATAATTATGAAGCTTCTGATAAGCCTATAAGTTATATCCCGGCCTTATTTTTTTTTGATAATTACAGATCAAATGGCATTGTTTAATAGAACTATTCAGTTGATTGAGGAGGCGTCCATTAATCACGTGATCGATTTTTTAGGGATTTCCTCACCCTTTGGTGTTACGTCGTAATATTTAAAATTATCACCCCTCCTCCACCAAACATCACGTGTATTTAAACGTAAAATTTTTCGAAGGAATTTTTCCAATTTATGAAAAAATCGTATTTTTATTTTAATGTTCGGATTTTGTCAAACGCCCCCTCCCCTTAAAAGCCTCTCGTGATTGATGGACGCCTCCTAAGGGTATTCTAGTCTGCAAGTCGTAAAAAAGGCAAATAATATTTTTACTATCCGTTTTTAAGATATTAATTAATGTGCTTTAAAGATACAGACTGAAATTAAAAATTAAAAACAAGTAGTTAACAGTTGTCTCGAAAAATGGGCACGTAACCATACCTATCCATCATTTTAACCCTCTAAAAATATATAAAGAATTATTAATCTATAATAATGTCTCACTTTTATATTAAATACGTAGAATTTAGTTTTTTTTTAACAAAATAGAGACCGCATGAAAAAAAAATTAAACAACTTTATTGATATTCTCCCATTTTTTAAAAAAAATAGTAAAAATCGGGATATGGAGATTGCCTGATTTTGAATTCTTACTGATGAGAAGCCTATAAAGGAGTTTCTATAAAAATTCCAAGTAAATCGGTGTAATAAAAGTTAAGAAATCGTGGGTATCGTATCGAAAAAGACAGTTTCGAGAAAAACACGTTTAAATTAAGTTTCTCGGACAAAAGTTGTCAAACAGCTATATCTCCAAAAATAACGTATTTTTTTTAAATCCTCTTGTACACATTTTTGGATAGTTAATCTTTAAAAATATAAAAAAAAACAAAAATGTTTTCTTAAATTCTAGACCAGAATAACTCCTTAATACGTACGCATAAGAAAATAGTGCTATAATATTTAGTGCAATGAAATTTGAAAAATATTTGTCGTTTATTGAATCTTCTTTTAGTTAGATGATTAACAATAACTGAAATTTTATTTTTGTAAAATGAATATTTTTCAGATTTCAGATTTCAAAAGGATATATTTAAATAAAAAAACTATTATTACATACATTATATGATATAATATGTGAGATTATTACCCAACTCCAACAATGTTTATGAATATCGTTATACATTTTCCGTAAAAAAGACCACAAATAAGTGCTTATACGTTTTTCAAAAGAGTGATTTCAAAAACTCTATAGAATGCAGTCTAAGATCAACTTTTCATTTATTTTAGTTATTAGTCACAATAATTATCAATGAAAATGCAATAGGTACTAACTTTACTTTTATAATATTAGCTACTCATAATTTCAAAAAGCTTATAGTGTCCTGACGACATTTTTTATAGAGATATAGAGCTACTTTCCAAAAAGAATCAATTTTTGATAGGTTTTCTAATAAGTTTTCACTAGAAGCTTTGTTCTTTCAAAAATGTTGATATTTTTCGCAAATTATTCTCGACTATTTTGAGTGGACTGCTTTACACGATCTTGGCAGAAATAAAACAAAATAAAAGCTTATAAAGTAAAAGAATGCTCACTGGGTCAAATGGCCCAGCGTGGTAATAATAACGGTATACATTACAAAATACAAAATAGTAAAAACTATTTTAACAATATATTGATGAGTACGATAAGTTTATACAGTCAAATTTGCAAAAACAATAAAATTATACATGCTATTCCAATTCCAAGTTCAAAACGGGTCATTTGACCCGCTTTTGGCATGATTAGTGTTAAAGTTAAAATTACTGCGTTGATTCAATTATATTTTTCACACTCAACATTTTCACTGTTGAGTTTTCACGGGTTCCTGTAATGTACCTAGATCATTATTATGTATTTAGATCATCCAGCAATTTTTAATTACTTGTGTTTTCGCTGAAACTTGATTTCGAAAGTGAGACTGTGCCAAAATTCCTTGCATGCTTGGCTGCATTTCGTACGAATAAACGAGTATTACGGCTTTTTCGCAAATATTCTTAACATCAAGGCGTATAGAGTATGTGATACATTTTATGTTATCGATGGAAAGAAATTACATGATTGATTACATGGATATTATTACGCATTATCGTTTTTATATAATCGACAAATATTTGCTAGAGTATTACGTACTTAGGGGCACATTTGCAATCATTCGATGATAATGATTAATAATAAAATGAAGTAATTATGTGAAGGTAAAAAGCTGTTGATTTTTGACACAAATATGGGTATATGTTCATATAAGAAAAATGTTTAAAGCATCTAGTAAAAACCATTAAAAGTTGGAATTCTCGCACTGTAATTTGAAAATTTTGAAAGCTTCAAATTTTGAATTTTTTGAAATATTGTACTATTTTGAAAATTTTGAAGTTTTATATTTTGAATATTTTGAACTTTTTTTCAAAGCAATTGCACTGCGCTGTTGTTATAGAGACGAAATATAAACGCGCGTACGCGCTGCGTCGCAACCTAACGGATAAACATTAGTATGGAATTCATAGAAATGTAAACAAAATTTGTACTTATTATTAAAATCTCTATAAAATATCTGATAATTTGATGCACGTATGACTAATAATCATTTTTGACCACCAAATGGTAATGTTTTTTTTTAAAAGGCTTTTTTTTTCAAAAACTTCAAAATTTCTCACAAGTTTTCTCACACATATTCATTTTTTGTAAGATATGTCAAAATGGATAGAAGGCTTCAAAATGTAAATATATGCAAAGATCTTCATTTTTCTCTACCTTACGTCGAAGTTAATAATGATTTTGTTGCTAGTTATTTTATCATTTAGAATATCAAATTCAGCTAGATGAGTAATTAATTTTACTTCACAATAAAATAGTTAATAATGCACAATAAATGTTTAATAATACAATAATAATAATAATAAGCACAATAAATGTAAGTTGTTTAGATGTAATATTTGAGTTGATATGATCTCTCTAGAAAGATGAGTTAATTTCTTGTCTTGTTTAACTTTCTTGTCTGTTTAAAACCTTTGAGAATAATACTGTCTGCTCAAACAGAAAACTTGCTTTTTATCATTTAAAATTTAAAAGTTCTCTAACTTTATATCTAATTATTTCTCTTCATTTCAGTTCTGAAATGTTTACGGCTGTCGACGGATCCAGTCACTCTGAAGTTAAAACGAGGTAAGTTCGAATTGGAATATCTCTTTATATTTATACCTTATTCAAGAATAGTTTCTTCATTTTTTTTTCATTTTCGAATTAATACTTGAATATTAAGAAATTAAATTAAAAAATAATACATGAATAAATTATTAGGTTAGGCCATAGGCTCTCAAAAAAACAAATGTTAAATTTATACATTTATTAATTTATTTAAAGTAAAGTAAGCGATCAGTAAATTATCATTTGGCGACAATTTTATAAGGATTAATCATACATCTCTAGGCGAATGCAGCCCAGTCATATTTTTTGTTAGGAGATGTAATATGATGTCTGTTTTACAATTATTAAATCGTTTTTTAAAATTTGATCTTTAGTAACCAGAACTAAAATGAGTCTCAAAAAGCTAAAAAAATATTTAGCTTTTTAATAGTCAGCAAATCTTGCGACCATAACTCGAATGCTAAACACATGCTACAACTTAAACGTTTTTATGGAAATGTACAATATTTTTTTTAGTTTTTTGGCCCATTTATAAATATTGTATAATATACAATTTTTATTTTAGATAGTATGAGTATCTAAATAATATAAGTAAATGATAATTATAAATATGTGGTATTGTGATACACTTTCGCAATTTTTTTGCTGACCCTTGAAAGTTGTCATGGACCTTTCGAATGTTGTCGTAGACCCCATATGTGCCACTTTGAGAATCACTGGGTTAGGGGCTTTGGTAGTCAATAGGTTATTGGAAAATTGAAATATCCAAATTTTGAGTTTTTAATTTGTCAAATATTTTAACGATAAGTTTCATTACTAATTTGTATTTGAAACTATGAAGCTAAGTCAAGCATACGTTATAACTCTCAGGGTTTTTTACATACAAATTCGATATTTTTCATCAGAATAATTTGGAAATCAAAATCTGAGAGTATGAAACATTTTCTTAACGTCTCTCGTATATTTTATTTTTCTGATTTGCTGAATTTGCGTCTTATATGTGCTTCTTCATTCAACTTTGCAATAATACTTTTATTGATAATATAATCACTTGACATTTATGATATGGGTATCTGCCATCATTCATAGATATTTATAAATTATTCTTTATTAAATAAATGGTTATTCCAACTCTGCTCTGATGAATATTTCTGGCAAAATACTTGATCAAGGTTATATACAGTGTTATCTCTGTAAGAAATGTACCCATGAAATTTATATTTTGCATTGGTTAAATAATGTATCTAATATTTTGCAAATTTTTTTCAAAATTAAAATAAGACATTTTAATCCGTCTATGGGGTAAAAAGGACCAAGTAACAATTTTTTGAAAAACAATGAAAAATCACGTTTCTGCAACGATGAGTTTTACTGAACATAGTCAGATAGTTATTTGTTTGATACGTGTAATTTGTTGTGATATAATTGTTTTGGTTTTCATAATATAATTACTAAAAGTCCCCAGGGACTATTGTGCCCTGTCCTACTCTGTCGATTAGAAACCTATACAAATGCTATTATATTAAATTATTTACATTACTCTTGGATTTCTATACATGTTTTCATCGTGATACAATAAATGATCACGATGCATCTAACTCTTGCCATATTTCTACTGAGCTTACTCTGAACCATATTTTACTGTAAGATTCCCGTTACAACGTTCAATCGCATGTATCTATTCGCCTTTTAAATTAAAATTAACGCAATATCGATTATTGGTTTTTATATGTTATTTTTCCAATGAGAATGTATGCAAAACTATACCACAGCGCCATAGAATTTAACCGCATAATATTTCAATATGTTCAATAGGTACATGTAATCTTTGCACATTATGCATGTGAAATGCGAACACTCGGTCTCGTTAAATCATATCGGCAAAAGTCACGAACGCGTTAGAGCAGCACAGGGGGGATCAACATTTCCCACTTTGTAGGCTAATAAATTACACTGCGCGACACAATTTTTTTTCTGAGATTTTATGATGGTTTTTTGGTAATTCGAGGACGCTGATTCCGAAAAAGGAATTTGGCTAGCACTCTAATTTTTGAAATATGCCAATATGCTGATGACAACATATTTCAATTTATGCCTTCAAAGTCTTTCTATATGATTTTCGAGCATTGACAAGGTCTGAATGATTTCGTCAAAAGCTCGAACAATTGTCAACCATTATGTGGTTCTCCCATCTTCCTTAATATCGCTCCTCCAAAGTCCTGATGCCTTGGTGGATACTCTCGCCCTGATCTTCGCTAATATTTCCAAGATTCGTTTTGAATAAGGGTGCGGGTGATAAATTCAAATCAATTACATCAAATATATCAGTTTTTATTTTTTACTATCTTCTCATTTTAATGTTGATTTCTGCATCTATATTACATGGTAGGCGGAATTTATTGATGTTCTAGGTTGTTCATCGTTAGCATGGATAGGGTTCATGTATCTGAACGTAAGTAGACCTTAATACCATTGGGGTTGTAGTTTATGACAGCAGCTAAAACTCTTAGTTTAGACAGCTCCATCCAATCCTATTTTTCGTATATGGTCGGAAATAGTTTTTTGAACTGGGTAAAGCCTTTCTGTGATCTCTGATGTTGTCAGAAAAGAAACCTGCTTTAATATTACCTTAACAACATCATCATCGATCAAAAATGTTTGCCCGGAACTCTGAAAGGTCGAAAACACCTGTTTCAAATTTTTTGTACCATATTTTGCATATCCTACCAGAAACTGTACCATCACCACTTTCAATAAACTTTACATGATTCTGTAGCATTTCTTATTAAAATTCAATAACGTAAATGAACTTTGTCAGTCGCCACGGTTATACTTTAGTTTCACACTTAAGACTAATGTGAATCCACTTTATTATAGTTTGTTTTTTACGTCAATACGTATACATTAAGCTGTAAAAATAAAGAGCCGATTATTCAATAAATAAACGTGCAATAAAATTTGGTGTAAAATTTGTTATAATTTTGGACGGAACTTTCTGGTTGACCTAATATAAAACGATCTTTGGCATGACGACATAGTTTCTATAGTATTCTGTTAAATGCTTTTAAATTTTGAACTTACCGAAGAAGAATTTTTGTTTCTGCCAGAAACTATAATTTTCTATTTTGTTTCTTCAACATTTCAAGTTTAACACCAAAATTGAGATAAGTATGTGTATGTGTGAGTCTGTGTACTGCACGTATATAAAAGCCGTTTGAAGAAATTTGATAAAGACTCGCGTTGATTAGTTTTGTCCAAAGATCGCTCGAGCTGTTTTTTATATTTAGTAGAGAAGCGCAAAATTATCCGTTTACGTTTTCGACAAAAATCTTCAACTGATTTGACTGTTATGTGGTGATTAGTAAAGATTGGCTAAGCCGTTTCTTTGTAATTAATTATGGAAAAAATTTCTTGTTTGTTAACTAAAATATTTTACCGGTAGTCAATGAACCAAAGATGAGTAAAAACAATTGGGACTGGTTATAATACACCATGTCATTTTGTCCTTACTTCCCCTACATGTTCTATAAGTTGTATTGAGCGATGCTTATTACCAAGAACAAAAGTTCTAAATTTTTTCATAAAATTTGATTTGATTGAAGACCCCTCCCACATGTCAATCGCATCATTTAGGTTCCTCATCCCTGATTTAGTGCGTTTATAACTTTCCTAATACGTTTGACATGTATGCTCGTACCGGGTTCGTTACACTCCTTCACACGCCTGTGACAAGTTAAGGGGTACTTTTAAGGGTATTTCTAAATATGAGTTGCTCATAAAATACATCAATAACTGGCAAACGAAATCCTAAAAAAATATTTTTGCTTGTTAAAAAATACGCCCATTTTCATACATATACACATTCATATATTAAAGATTACAGGTATTGAAATATTTAATATTTCCATGAAAATTTATTCCGTTGATCGATCATGAAAAGTCTGGTTTATTATTTTTTCAGATCCGCAAGTAAAAGCTCATGTTCGAAGGTATTTATCTTCGGCAAGTCAGCAGGATACGGTAGCTCCGGTGATCAATAATCATTGTGAAAATCTAAGGTAACGAATTGGTATATTTTTTGCTTTTTGTAGGAAAATTGAAGCTCTTATACTGAGAGCATGATATAGAACTATTTGGACATGCTTTAAGACTCAATAAAAATTCAGTTTGAAATGAAATGCTCAAAAAACCATATCATTAATTCTAACTAATTTGTGTTGTAAATTTATAGTTTTAGTATAAATATACATATATAAGGTAGAGCTGGGCTTAATGGTCCGCGGGTAAAAAGGTCCACCACCGATATCTCAAAAACAAGTAGAGTTATCAATTTTTTAACAAAAATATTTAATAGTAGAGGGTAAAAAATATATACCCAGCCATCATCTTGATTCGAGCAACATCGCTATCGGGAGATAAACAGCAATGTTTCAAAATCCATAGCAAAAGTACTATCTTTTGGTTGTGAGCACTGTTGTCAATATAATTTTTAAGCGCACGTTATTGAATTGTTTTTACCAAAACTTTACTCTGGCAAAGGTGTAAACAATAAAAAAATATTAAATAAAACAGTGAATTAAGTTAACGTTAAAGAGCAACTTTGCAAGATATAAGTTGAATATACCTATTATAACTATACTGATGATTATTTCTGACGAAATACTAAATCAAGATTGTATACAGTGTTATCTCTGTAAAAAATGTACCCATAAAATTTATATTTTGCATGGGTTGATGTAGCTATTAATTCGTAAAATTTCTTTAAAATTAAGAATAAGAAACCCATTTGCCACCTCGTTTACCTCGTTGGTGACAAATTTTTTGAAAAACTGTAAAAAACACATTTCTACAATAATGAATTAACTGGGAGTTTTACTGAACATAGTCAGATAGTCATTTGTTTGATACGTGTTATTTGTTGTGATATAATTGGTATGGTTTTCACAATATAATTGCTCAAAGCCAAATTGGACCTTTCTGCCCCGCCCTACCCTATATAAAACTATAATTTTAATTAACTTTCTATCTCTACGGGAAACAGTCAAACGGACTAGCGGATTACTAAAAAATGATTATAATTGTCTTCATATTTAATGCCTTAAATATTAAATATAATAGTAACGAGGAGTCCGAGATGCACTAAACTTGATTATATTATGTTATTTTTATACAATCAAATTGATAACAAAAAAGATCATTGCGTCAATCGAAACCCGATGTTTCAGATTAGTAAAAGCCAACATATGGTTTTCCAAAAAGGTGCCAAAACGTGTAATAAAAATACAAGATAAAATTTTATATGTATTGTAATAATATTGCATGCGAAAAATGCATAAAAAACAAAAAAGATCTTATATGTTTGTTAATTCCTTCGTGATATTAACAATTTTTATATTTTGTTAACGAAAATACGAATTGCGTGAATTTGATGGGTTTTTGTAGAGAGGTATATAAGAAATGCCCTTAAACCTAGTTTTAAATAAATTAATTAAATAATAAATTTATGAACAATAAATTCCGAAAAGCACATTACCGCGTAAAAGTTGTATTGGTCACATTGTGTCAAAAAGAAACCGAAATGCAGTCCTGACACATTTTGTGAAAATTTGAATATGGATAAAATTCTTATAAAAATATTATAAAGTGAAGACAGTTTAAAGGAAAATTAATAATTTCAAATATTTTAATAAAAATTAAGATTTCAAGTGAAATAAAAAATGTAAAAAAAAATTGAAAAGCAGAGCTAACAAGTTGTGCCGTTTGCTAAATTCTTTATACTTAACTCAATTGCCATACTTCTCAATATTAAAAATTATTATTATTAATAAAAATAAACATTAATCTAAAGATGTATCTTTATAAAAAGTGCCTTAATATAACTTTATTATTATTTTTTAGCCCGCCCTTGGGACAATGTATACCAAGAACGCCGCCGCATGCAGCCAGCGGCGTACGCGCCAATCTTCAGGGAACGACGAGAGACAGTAGCGGCAGCGACAGCGACAGTAATCATCATTCATCACGAAGTTCGGACAGCAACAGGACGAACAATTCACATTCACAAAGGAACGGACACGCATCTGGACAGGAAGAGAGGACAACGACTAAGACGCCCAGGTAATAAAAAACCAGAGGAATCTAACCAGAATTATCGTCTGATACAAAATCAACGAATTTGAATGAATCTATAACTCGAACCTTAAATAAAATGATTACCTTTCACAATAAATATATTCCCAGAAAACACGAGAAAACCATTCATAAAATAAACTTTTGAAGGCGCGAACACGTTTGAACTGACTACTGCGTCGCGCCAATTTTTAATAAGATGCCTATGTCATTTTGTTAACTTTTCGTAAGTAATAGTAATCGCAAAAAAATCGAAAATGATAATTTTCATATATCTTTACGTTTCAAAGATTTCTGAACATTTTGAACATCCCTTAGAAAAAATTGATGTCTAGCAGTTTTGGAGGCAGGTGTAGCGGTTTCGGTGATGCAATAAAAAAAAGTAAACTAGTGGGGTGGGTGGCATCGTGCCTTAAGGCAAATTTCTGGAACATCCTATATTATATTTAAGGAAATAAATGCTTTCAAATAGATTATTATAAATACTGTAACATTGTCTATTATTTATAAGAATTATATAAACTGAATTGCACAAAGTTACAATTATTCATTTAAAGTATAAAACTTAGAACTTTAGCCAGAATTAAAATAAAATCCGAATTATATTCGGTATACAAAAAAAAAAAAAAAATGGAAAAAAATGTTTAATTTTGAAATTAAAATATAGTCCCAAAAGCAATTGTTTCATCAAAACAAGCAGAAAGTTTTTTGAATCGTTCAAATCGGATGCTTAGTTTTCGCAAAAACTGCCATTTTTTGCATATTTAGCTACATATCTCCGAATTGTCTGGAAGTAATAACCACTTCTCACCATCATTACGAATTGAATATCTTTTGGATCATTCAAATCGGATGCTCCGTTCTTTCAAAAACTCGTTTTCTATTTTCTGCACCCTTTGCTCCGTATCTCCGAAACGGCTGGTATTGCCTCTGCCAAAAACTAATCTGCACATCTTCCTATCGATAGGAATCGAATGTTATTTTAACCATTCAAATCGGTCGATCCCTGCGCCCGAAAACGTGGACGAAAAATTGCGGACACACATACATTCATTTTTTCTTAGGTATGCTAAAATGTTCAGAAACCTTCAAAACGTGAAGATATGCAAAAAATTTTAATTCCAATTTTTGAACAATTACAATAACTTACCCTACGGGAAGTTAAAGAAATGCCATGTGGTGGTCAAAAATGATCATTGGACATAAGCATATTAAATTATCAGATATTTTATAAAGACTTTTAGAAAGTAATAGGAACAAATTTTATTTATATTTCTATGGTTCCGTACCAATGTTTATCTGTTAGACTGCAACGCGGCGCTTACGCGATTCGATAATTCGTCTCTACACAGCTTCGAAAAAGAAAAGTTTCCAAAATATTTCGAAGAATAAAAAAAAACAAAGTTTTAAGTATTTTTTTTAGATCTCATTTTTTTAATCTCTATTTTTTATAAATTTTAATTTTTGCCATGCACCACTAGTTTACTCATGACATTTCAAACTACTCCTAGTTGTATTCATTGGTCTCCATATAACGCGATGAAAACGCTGCAATTTGTACTAATTCTGGGCTTTTTCAAAGAATGCACTACGAATTAGCCTGGATTGTATGTTAAATCTTATTTTTCTATAGCACGGTTCCCATACTGCTCTCACCGCGTTAACGGAGGGTTGACAGCATACATTTTTGCCTTTCGCTTCTATTCTAATTCTAAGTGTTATAAGTAACTATAATATGGGTTAATTTCACTCATTTGCAATTTAAATAATTGCAATGTGGAAACAGACTATTTGTGGTATACCACACAAATGTGTAATGTACAGTTTCTATTCAAAGTAGTAATTGGTTTTCGGAGCATCTAATGAAATATTGACGGATGATCAAAGTCTTATAAAATAAGTAATTTCTTAGGTAATATAATATTCATAAAATAAAGATAGACTTTCTATTAAATCAGCTACAAAAATAACAATTACTTGGAATTATACATTATACAGAATAAAATTAATACATTGGAATTAGAAATATTCCAATTTATAGATCAAAATCATTTATTCAATACATCAACTTTCTATGGGCCGAATATTTGTTTTACATCCAAAAAATAGAGGAACAAAAAATCGGTAACTGTAAGCCTATATATGCCAATGAAAAACAAAAATTTTTTTTAAAACATTTTTTGGTATTATATGACTCATAATTATCAGGTCTAACCGGCCAACAATGTTGGCTCACTTTCGTGTATGAATTTCAAGTTGAAGAACTTAGCGAAGGCCATAAATATTAATATTGGTTGTCTTGACAACGTTATAGACGTATGATTTAAGCGTCATCTCTCAAAAAATTTGGAATGTGCCCTAAAGTTACTTACTGAGGTTTCATTAATGTTTACTTTTTCAGGTTCGAGGCGTTTATGATGACTGGTGACCTAATGTTGAATCTATCTCGAACTCCGCAAGGCCAAAACCTTCTCCCGAAACAGAATCGCAAAGTAGACAGTTTGCGGTTCGGATCCAATCCTCCTACAGAAATACCTGCACCTTCTTCCAATTCTCAAAATTCAACGACCGGAATAAAACAAGGAACGCCTGAAATGGCTAAGAAACAGACAAACTCTGCTAATAGTTCGCCTAGGCCGAGTCAGAAGCAACCTCCTAAAAAACAGTCATCAGATGAGATGAAAACACAGAATAGCGGCAGTGTTTATCCAGGTGAATATTATATTGATTGGAACGTTAAAGACGCTGTCCCAGATATTAGCTATGCAGTTGTTTCCTTTATTTGAGATATTTACATTATCCTGACACCAATAAGTAGATTTTCTGCAAATTTCCATTTCCTGAAATATTATTTTTGAAATTATGCATTTTTATTACTAATTAATTTTATATAATAATTTTTGCATCTATTCTAAAAGGACAAGTAAAATTGCAGGATTAAAAATGGCTCAAGAAAGAACTAAATTTTCTGACCATTGTCAGAGACTCTGAGATTGACAGAGATTAATATAAATGAAAATATATTCATACGTTTCATTTTACGATAAAAACTTTAATTTCAAGTATTATTTCATTTTCAAATAAATTATTCAAGATATGGACTTTTTCAATACGTTTATTTATCGCAGGTTTCTATAACGTCCCGATGGAGTTTATTTTCGACACGCAAACCGAAGCACTAGTTTTATGTTTAATCGACGTTTCAAGTGATTGTCAAGCGTTTAGCACAGAAATTGCAGAAAGTATGTGTGTGTATGCTGTAGGTCGAGCCATTTCTTTCTAATACTTAAATAAAAAAATCGTTACGTTTTGATAAAAAATTCAGAACAGATTTTATCAAAAACAACGTTCGAAAAATCATGCTGATCATTTGGCTTTATGAAGAATCGATAATTGGTTTTAGAAACGCTAAATTCGCTCTAAATATAACAGTTGGTATGTACGGTACTATTGTAAGTTGAACCGTTTCTTCTTATTTAACAAAGACTTTGATTTTTGTGCGATTTTGTATTTTGTATTTCATTTCTCGTTAGTCTTGAAGAGAAATTGCTCGACCGAATTCAATAGATGGAAGTATTTTTATGACAATATTTGGATATACAATATACTATGCTAACTAAGATCTCAATTATTGTTATCGATTAACTAAATCATTCCTGATATCATAAAGTTAAAGCGATTAAAGCAAAGTGCCACATATATTTACAATTAGTTTATGTTTTGGATTGTTTTGAAAGTTACTTTGTTTCTATTCTAAATTTTAAAATAAAATGAGTTTGAACACCTTATCAATTAGTTCATCAAAATTGCAATTGATGAATCAAAGTTTTGTGAACGAATTTGTACTATTGGCGCACTGCAGCACAATTTTATAAACTCGACTATTTTTTTCAAACTTGCAATGATTTTTCACCATTCTGCAGTAAAGAAGTAAAATATGACTATAATGGTGCTTATTGCTCTCCATATCCAAAAAAGCTCCACCCAAAACTACTGCATAGAATCTAAATAAATTTATATTAAATCTTAAATATCTTTCTATATCACCTATAATAGTATATTATGTTAGGCTACCAAATTAATAATATTATGAAGTATACAAATGTTACATACAACTATCGATACAATATTTGTATGCTGATTACTAGTAATTTTTCACTTCATTTGAACTAATGAGACCATCAACTTTGCCAGGTTTTGTTAGGACATCTAGGTCTGAAGACCATTTGCAAGTTCAACAAAAAGATAGTTTAAGCGCCGTTGCCATCGAACTCGATGACGATGTTACAAGTTCCTTAAATACACTTTTGGACACCAGACAAGATTCAGATGATAGTAATGCAGCTGATAGAATTGTATGGACATACAATGCCCCAGTGTCGAGTCCGGCAGAATGCAGGACTGGTGGTAAATAGAAACATTTATTTATTAAAACTATTACATATATTATTATTTTCAGTAATGTTAGCTTTAAGGGAAGTTATTAAAAACAAATAATTTTTTTCTAGGTCGCCGTTCTGAAGACAGTTCGTTGGAAAACAGTCCATTACGATCTGGCTCTCCAACTACATCTGTTTCTTCATCAGTCATGTCCAGTAATTCTGGTTCACGATTGATACACGCAGCGGCTGGTGATGCCACTTCAGCGACCACTGGGTACTCGCATGGAACTGGTGGTGGTGCTGATGGTGGAAGACATGACCATAGCATATCTGAAGCAGTTAGTAATATTTCTAGTCCGGATTACCAAGAAGAAACTGGTGAGTATTTTTTTGTTATTTTATTTACAAAACTCTATATAGAATATATTAGGATAAATCAGAATTCAATATTGAAAAAGGCAATTAAAAATCATAATCTATCTATATACATATATAAATAACATTTGCTCATCTGTTTGTGATATTGAAGTAACCGATTTTTAATACATGCATATTAATATAAATAACAAATTAACATTTTTTGAAAATTTTGTTTGTTTGGGCTAATTTCCGAAGCGGCTGAACCAATTTTGGCAGGTAGCTTAAAATATAATTTAGCGTAACTTTGGCTACTTTTATTTTAGGAAAAAAGTATCTTATATTATCAAGCTGTATCCAAGATTTTGTCCATATGTAAATCAAAAAAAGTTAATTAGCTTGGTTTTAGCATTTTATCTCATATCATCTTAATGTAAAATATTTTAATAGTAATATTTCTCAATAATATTACCTTATTTTAAGTCAAACCATTTTGTCACATTTTACTATTTTTTTTCAGTAAAATTAAGTACATTTGTGTTTAATATTTAGTTGCATATTGAAATTGATCAATTATAGATAGATGTTTTTTATGTAATTAGTAACATCGATAGTTTTTTCTTAAAATACATCTTTATAGGTTTGATTTCTAATGTTTTAAATGCATATCCATTAGTCATGATTAAAAGAAAATTCAAATATCTCTAAAAACGTGAGAAAGGACAAAAGTGCTGTTAGCAATTACCATATAAATACAAAAACTTCTAACTTTTTTGTTAAATTCCACTTGAACCAAGTTGCAAATACAGCTAGTTATATAAAACGATTGACAGGAATATATAATTGAATAGAATTTTTGCTACTTCAAATATTGATGAATTATAAAAAAAATATGCAATTTTTTTATAAAAACATTTCATATATTTTATTGAAAAATCACTATTGCAAAATAGATATATACATATATTGATGTATTACTTCTATATTATGTTCACAATATTATTTGTTCTCTAATTTTTCTATTTCTAGTTTTTCTTTTCTTATCACAATATCTAACCGCTCCAATTCTTTTTCTTGCACCTTTATTCTTAATTGTAATTCTACCATGCGTAATTCATGTTCTTTTGTTGCTTGCTCCTTTTGCAAATTGATAACTGTAAATACAGTTTATTATTTTCATAATACATTAATTTATTTCCAATTTAGTACCTACAATTGATAGATTCTTCAACTTCTCTTGATGTGGAAGGTTCTATCATATTGTCATCTTCACCTGAATACACAATAATATAAGATTTACAGTACTATTTGAAAATAAATCAGTATAATTTACCTGTGTGTTCTTGGAATGATACTTCTGGTGAATTTATAGCTAGTATTGGTTTTGCATCCTCGATTGATTTAATTTCAGTCAGAGGCTCTGCAATAATGGATAAAGTACTATAAGAGATGCTTTTGCAAGTAAGACTGTCTCATCTGAAGTTTATTCTTTATATAAAAATCTATTTTTATTATTAAAGAATTTCACTTATCAGTAATTATTATTCACTGCATTATACTGTGGTTGCTTAGCAATTATTGTCTTCAGACTGTATAAGTTAGTGCGCAAACAATTTTAAGTATACATATATGCATTTTTAATTCATTTTTGCACCTGGTCTTAGCACAATAATATTTTCATTACATTAGAGCGCCAGTATAGATATTCTATAATTTAATATAATTTAAAAAATGCTTCAAAATTTCAAATATATAATGAATATTTGAAAATATATCTGTATGATAAAACAAATTCCATTTTTGTTGTATGACTATCTTACAAAAAAAATATTTACTTGATTTATTTGAAATATAACTACTGTAACCTTGCCATTTCAAAAGGTAGTTAATCAAAACAAAATGCAATGTTTTTAACTCACCCATGTAAGAATGTTCATCACTAATATATTCGCCTTCCATCACACCAGTCAACATACTAACAATTTTATCTTCATGTGGTAAGAATTCTATCCCACATGATTGTCCTGGCCATTTCATCTGTGCCATCTTTCTTTTTGCATCCATTTTAAGTTGATCATACTTCGAACGAAGTGATTTTACATCACGGTAACAGTTTGGGGAGTAGGCATTGAAAACAGTACATATTTCCGCCCAGGCCTTGGTTTTCTCGCTATTTGTTACAGAGTCTGTTCTTTTGTTTTCAATTATGTGTTTTCGAGATGCAATCATGTCAACTAGAAACTGGACTTCTGGGTGGCTAAAGTTGCCCTTACGAGCACGCCTTTTGTTATTGGATTCCATTTGTAATTTTCCTGGGTAATAATTAGACACTTTAGACCTTTTTATTTAATTTCAGTTTATTAGTTATTTATTGTTAATCATACATTTTTGCATCATTGTGCAACTGACAATGGTATTAATATTTTACAGGATGATTATTATATGAATAATAGAGAAAAATTTATAAAGTTTACCATTAATTTAAAAGTTCGAAAAATAATAATGTTGAAGAATTTGATCACTTTTTGTACACTGTTCTTATAGTCGAGTCATTTAAGCTTAAATTAGGTAAGAATCTCGGAATTCGAGATACCCAGCTATGGGTATCTAAATACTGTATATTGACACCCTAAGAGTTGTCTCAAAACCTACATATGTTGCATACACCCTATCATACTAATTCAGTTTTTTAGAGAACGGAGTTCCCGATTTGAATGATTCAAAAAACATTTTACTTGTATTGACAAGATGAAGAACTGATGAAATTTTTGGGAAGGCAGGTCTAGCGGTTATGGACTCTCAATAAAAATAAGTTAAAAAAATGTCATTTGGCGGTCAAAAATGTTTATTGGACATATGTACATCAAATTATCAGATATTTTATAGAGATTTTAATAATGTGTACACATTTTGTGTAAATTTTATTAGGTTCCGTACCAAGATTTTTAATGACGGTACGGGAAGTTTCAGCAATTTGCCAAGACACATGCACCCCAATAGTTTATTTTTTTGTCTGTAATTGAACAGATTGTATCATAAGAAAATATTAAATTTTGTTGCCAAATCAATAAGAAGAAATCGCATATTAATTTGTTTGCTTACTATAATTTCAATACTATACACAATATAGATACTTATACATATATTCATCATAAAAACAAGAATTCTACATACTAGTTACATCAATTATTCAATGGCTTTTCTAAATTCCCACAATTGAATATTTTAATCATTATAACATCGATTTATTCATGTTAATTTATTTGTTGCCCCCATTTTTTTAAGTGAACTAACACTATAAATTGCTTGAAGATTATAGGACAATGTTGAATTTTGTGTACGGGCTTTGTACAAAATTTGGTGTAAGTGGTATAAACCAATAGAAAGGAATTCCTTATTAATTTTCATGCTTGATATAGTTTGCAAATTATATATAGATTACGTATTCAAACATATAATCATCTTAAAAACAAGAACTCTTAACTTAACTCTTAACTATTATCATAGTTTTTTATAACGTCTACGTGTATGTATGTGTATGTATTTATGTACGTATATGTGAAAGTGCATATATGTGTATGTATGTATATGTATGCGTATTATTTGAGTATATATGTATGTATATCTGTATGATATGTATATATATATATATATATATATATATATATATATATATATATATATATATATATATATATATAGATATAAATATACAAGTTATGAATTAGCAAACTATATTATATTACTGTATAAAGACAATTGGCGTATGAATAAATGAATAAATAAATAAATAAATAAATAACAATTATTCAATGACTTGATTCAATGATTCAATTATTTAACAATTGATTTTACTCACCACTTCTATGTGCCATTTGTGTGTCCCAAAATATGAACACTAAACCTAACCTGCAAATTCCAAATTTAACGTTTTTGTTTATCAGTATTATTTCAAACACCCATTAAAATATTCATTATCTGTTGACCAAAATCCCATTTTTGGTACTAGCACATTATTACTTAAAATAGCTTTTACTGCTATTCTAACTGTACTTTATGTTGTAACACATTGCGCAAAGCATTTCGAAAAACACTTTATTGGGAACATGATAGCTGCTAAAAACTATATCCATTATAAGATTTTTGATATTTTTTTTAATGGTACAAGAATTGTGAAGAAATATTTAATTCACTTGAAATAAATACATAAAAACAACGACCGAGATGATATAGGTTATAATGTGTCAAACGTCAAATGCAAAATGGCGCTGCTAGTACGAAATTTTGATAGGTTTGCGATGGGTACAATGCGCATGGACAATAATGCGGGCGATAGTGACAAATTTTGATAGATTGTGAATAAAAACTAAAAATTGATATTTCTTGAAAATTTTGAAACTTGTTCAAGTCGGTAGAACCATACTGGCGAAATGACGAGTACGTTTGTTTGAACAATATAAGAAACTTTAAACTAGGCTTGCACCGAACATTCGGCATTCGGCATTCGGCATTCGGCATTCGTCATATTCGGCACGTTTTTTGATATTCGACCGAATATCAAATAGTTAAAATAAAAAGGATCCGCCGCCGCCGCTCAGCGAAAATATTGGGTGTTTTATCTCTTAAGCGATAAAGAACTTGCGATGAATCTGTGTATTTGGAAGTCTGTAGTTTACAATGTTCACATATTATGATATGAAGAAATATGAAATGAATTTGTTATTGTATTTTGTATATATAATAATTTAAAGTTTATTGACTTTTGAGATTATTAAACGAACACGTGAAGAACTCTTTCCTCAATATTTTCGAAGGACACGTTATTATTATATATTCATGTTATTTGTTAAGAATCATTCAACATTTATGTGTGGTATCTATATTCAATAAAGTCTTGCATTATATTGCATCTAACCATTTCTAAGTAAAGAGATATTATAGGCTCCTTATCGTAAAAAAATCGAATAATACTTTTGGTTAGTTATAACATAACATATAAGGATATAAAAAATAATATTGTGTTTATAAAAGAAAACAATAAATGTTTATGAAAGAAATAATTAAAAATACATTTATATAAATGTAAAGAATCGCGTTTTGATTTTTTTCCCTATCACATATGTTATTAAAGTATTCGGTATTCGGCAAAATAATATAAATGTGTTCAGATTTTCCAAATAAGGAAAAGCAACCGAATAATAGTTGCAAGCCTAGACATAAAAATTGAATATACATGCAGTTCGTTAGTAATATAACAACTGCAAATAGCAATTGCTTCAATACGAACGAGTTTAGGCGCTAAAAACCTGCCGAATAGTTGCCGAATATTTGGTATTCAGTCTATAGAGCATGCCGAATATTCGGTATTCGACATTTTGCCGAATATACTATTCGTTGCAAGCATACTCTGAACATTATAAATATTGTTACGAAATCTATAGAAATAAAAACAAATATTGTACTTATTATTGAAATTTCTGCAAAATGTGTGATACATTAATGTGCATATGTTTAACGATCATTTTTTACCGCCGAATGGCATTTTTTTAAAACTGTTTTTCTGGATCTCCGAAGCTCTTAGACCGGCCTTCCCAAAAAATTAATCGATTCTTTATTTTGTTATACAAGATGTTTTTTGAATCATTCAAATCGGACGCTCCGTTCTCTTTAAAACTGAATAGACATTTATTGCACTTTTTGCCACTTATTTGCGAAACGGTCTTTAACAAAAACTAATCAGAACGGCTCCTCCAATAGGAATTGAATGTTTTTAATAGGCGAGTGACTTTTGAAATCCTATTTATTATTAGTTCTGTACACCTGTAACAAGTAACAGCCTAGTTGGTCAAAATTTATCATAATTTTTTTAAATAATATAATGATAAAATCGATCTATAATAAAATATTTATTTATAATTTTTATTTATAATATTTAGCTATAATATTTTAGAATGTTCATCTATAGAAAAGTTCATCCAATAAGCAAATGGTTTTTAAAAATAAGAATGAATTTTAATTTTTTGAAATCAGTTCAACAGTTTTTGAAAAAACATTAACGTACAAAACATTTTACATTATTTATTTCTACCCTTGGATATTATGTTCTTCATGATTAATATATAAAAATAATATTAATATTAAAAATCACGACTCATATAATATAAATAAATTATATGATTTTGATTCGGTTTATAATCTATATTATTAATTCGATAACTAAATCAAATTTATTTTAATATTTCCATAAAATGATAAACACGAAACCAGTAAACGCGGCGTACAGATTTTTTTAATTCACTTTGTAACATAAAATTATATTTTTCAGTTGCTTACTTTTTGTCGAATTAATTAATAAATTGTAATCAAAATACGTCATTAGCTCTTCTTTTACAATGGCAATATAATTCTGACAGTTTCTTCAAACTTGTTTTAACGTTATTAGGAGGTTCAACAACCTGTGCAAGAGTATTAGATCAACATGTAATACAAGAATAATGTAACAATCGACTATAAGTATAGAAAGACAATGTACATTGTTATAAATTTATTGAAATATGAATACCCAATTCATTCACTCGATCATTGATAATTGTTTTTTAAATTGAAATATTTTCAAAATAATGTCAAATAATTAAGTCATTAATATTTAATAAGCACTTACAATTAGAAAATATATTTTACTACGGCGTAGGCTATTTAAGCATTGGTTTCTGAAAATATATATAAAAAAATATTTTTATTTTGATTATAATTTATTTTTGTTCAAGAAGATATGACGGCTTTTTGAAATTATTTTTTTTTTTATTTTTGTTTTGTTTTGAACCATGCTTTTTTTTTAAAAAAAAGTTCTGTCACTTTAAATGGCGCAACCTTTATTATGGATATTATATTAATATTTGTTTGATAAACTCCGAAAAATATATTCTTGGCAAAATTAAACCGGCAATAGAATTTTCTTATTTAATATTATTATCTTTTACCTTAAGATTTTTATCTTCTATCACACATTTATTATCCATAAACTATAGCAGTAGACTCGATTTTTTTTCCAATAATTAAAAAAGTGTTATACCAAAAATTTTAGATTAGTGCTATAAAAATTAAATATTATAACTATTAAATGTTTATATTGAAAATAAAATTTTAATTATACATTTACTGGATATTATTAATTTATTAATTAAATTAATAAATTGACTATGATATTGCGCCCATGGCAATAGTACAATTGAAACACATTTTGCATTGTGCAAAGTATAAACTAAAGATGGAACAATGAGGAAAATCAATGCTTCAAATATCATTGACAACACTATAATACATACACATGCACACTATATATATACAGGGTGTCCCAGAACTCAATGCCCAGCCGAAATGGTCTGATAGTATTGAAAATTATGAGTTTTTAACTGCAACCTAGAGTTTTGGTCAAAATGATCATTTTTTAGTTAATGCGGTTAATTTTCATTAACGATTACGGATCCAAAGCTTAAATGAAGAAAACCAATAAAAATTAACCACAGGAACCGATAAATGGTCACATTTTCAATAAAGCTCTAGGTTGCACTTAAAAGCTCATAATTCTCAAACTAGACAAGATAAACTTTTTTAAATTTTTTTCATTATAATTATGATCAATATCAGCCTTGCCAAGCCGTTTCAGCTTGACGTTGAGGTCTGGGACACCCTGTATGGTGATACATTTTCACCCATAATTACGATTTTACTGTATTAAAAACTATAATGGTTTTCTGAAATATAAAACATAGTACGAAATAAATGTAAAGATGTAATGTAATCATTTAAAACCTATATTTTTCGAGTTTCGAATATATTATTAAAAGTATTATTATTTTTTCCTCTGTTACAGGTATGGATATTTTGGGTACGCGGGACGTGCACATGGGTCTTAGTGACCCTAGCGATAGTGATTCAACTATTTTGATATCTGAAGGTACGAGAGGACCCCAATTGGAAGCAGACCACAAAATAGTAATACAAGTCAAAGGACCCGATGGAGCACCACATTCACAAGGGTAAATATTCAAGAATTATATTTAGTATTATATATAACGAAATGAAATGCTCCTGGTTCTGTCTTCTGTGCTAGTGCATATTTTATTTCAAAAAGTTATTTTTTGACGTAGGTTTCATTCAATCACATCATATAATATATATTATAATTTAAGGTTGTTATTAGAATTAGAATTAGGTTTTATTATATCACATTATATAATATATATTATTTCTGAAGGAGTGACACTGCTGTGCACCCAGTAGCGCTACTGATCGGACTTAGCACATCATATAATATTTGAAGAATTTTCAATCATTATCTATAAAAACTGAATGTATTTAAAAATTAATTGATTATTACAACCGCAGAACTAAAAATTACTATAACAAATAAGATTTCACAATAATAATTTCTCTCACAATTTTCATTTGTCAGAGTAACAAATGTTGATGAGAGTATCGACAAACTGGATGTCGTCTATAGGCGATACCCGAAAACACAGGTCGTCATGCAGTTGTCGTCTATAGGCGACACTCCTAATCGCATATACTAATGTGGATGTCGCCTATAAGCGACACTCATCGCAGAAGACTTATATCATACATAATTTATACCATAGTTTTGAAAGTTCTTACCATCTGATGTAGTTAAATCTATTTTTTATTATTAGAGCACTATTATTATTTATGTTATGATTTTTTCTTTTATAGCTATCAAGAATTAAGAGACTCATTAGAAGACCTACCCAGTAGTATACCTTCAACAAATAATAGTAATCATGTTATTAGTAATCCAAGCAGCCAATGGAGTCGTGGTGATTCTCCCAGCCGATGCGGTGATGGTTCCAATTATTCCGGCGATGGATCTGATGATGGTTCTGATGTCGATTCTCTGCACAGTTTCCACTATAGTCCTAAAGCCGTAGATGTTCCCAGTGCTATCAGATTAGCTAAGAGGCTCTACACGCTGGATGGGTTCAAAAAGTCGGACGTTTCTAGACATTTGAGTAAAAAGTGAGTTGAATAGACAATAAGAATTGATTTTGTGGGGCATAAATGATTTTAAGAACATGCCATTGAAGATAGTATGCAGTGTGATCTTTGTATAACTTTGCCTATGGGGTACGGGAAAGTTCATGTAACTTGTCTCAAGGCAAAATACCAATACCAACTAGTTTTGAGATCATTTGATATTTTCTTTAATGCGTTGGTTGAATATCTATATATAATCTCTTATTTTTTTCAGCAATGACTTCAGCAGAGCAGTCGCTGACGAGTACTTAAGGCATTTTGATTTTGAAAATACGGGTCTCGATGAAGCTTTGAGGACGTTTTTGAAACAATTTTCATTGACGGGAGAAACGCAAGAAAGAGAAAGAGTTCTTGTACACTTTTCCAAGAGATATTTGGATTGTAATATTGGTAGCTTTAATTCACAAGGTAAAATTATTATTTTGAATCCTTTAGTCATCCTGTGTATATTTTATAATTATATATAATATAAGGATATAATTTATTATTATTTTTTCAGATGCTGTACATACATTGACTTGCGCCATAATGCTTTTAAATACGGATCTTCATGGCCAAAATATCGGCAGGAAAATGACTTGTAGTGAATTCATAGATAATTTAAGTGAATTGAACGACGGAGATAATTTTCCACGGGAAGTTCTCAAACAACTGTACATGGCCATCAAAAATCATCCTCTTGAATGGGCTCTGTGAGTATTTAGGACATTATGTCTAAATTTTTACAGTATTGGCTTATTATATTGTATATTTTAAATTATAAAACGTTTTATGTAGAAATTCTGATTCACCGTTCGCAGTTTACTGGTTAATGAATGGAGTTTTCAATGTTTTTGTTGATTTGAATAATTCAGATAATTATTATTGCTGTTTATAATATAGCGATGAAGAACTTGAAGATGCAGCCACAATGCAACAAAGGAAAAACCAAATGGTATCCCAAAATGACGGAGGCGCTATTAATCTCGCTGGGCCTAATCCATTTTTGGAACTTCCCGATACAACATGTGCTGTAGAATACAAGAAAGGTTACGTCATGAGAAAATGCTGTTTTGATGCTGATGCAAAGAAGAGTGAGTTGAATATTTGGTTTAGCATCATCCTCCTTAATATGCTTATATAGTAGTTTAAAACATCATCACAGTTCTCTCCCTTCATTACCTGTTACTATTATTACTAGAGTTTTGCCATCACATTGATTTTTTTTTTCTGTATCCTTCATATGATTTTGTTCACTTGCATTTGCAATTCTGTAACATACAAGAAAGAATTGCTTTCATTGTGGTTTTGTATATATTCACATTGAAAAACGGTAATTTAGAAATAGCAACACATTTCATTATTAGGTTTGATATTTCAGCATTACTATATTTTTATAACCATCTAATATTTTTTCAAAAGTGCATTCATCTTCATCTGTAGATTTTCATATATCATTGCATTTGCGCAAATGAAATTATCTAGTAAAGTATAAATCATGGATAATTGATGCAGTTTGTTGTGGTTTGTTCACAGCGCCGTTGGGAAAACGAGGATGGAAAATGTTTTATTGCACATTAAGAGATTTGGTTTTATATCTACACAAAGATGAGCATGGATTCAGGAAGAGCCAGGTAATTTAAATATTTTGTTATCAAGTAGTAAATTTATTTATAAAATAAGTCGATGGGCTTGAACGTTTCCAATAAAAACTATTATCTCAAAAATAGATAAAATATGGTATTTTTTAATGATTTTATTTTGAGTAGCGTCTCTACTAAAAGTCAAATTGGATCTTTATACCCCTATTATCAATGATAATAATGTTAACATAATGATTTCTTTAGCAAGGTTAGGAAATGGTTTACCTTCGAAAGCATGATACGAGTACTATCAATAATCAGAATTGTACCAAGGAGTTATTTTTTTATCTCATATTTTTTTCTTTTTTCAAAATTACAGATGTCAGACAATTTGCATAACGCCATACGCATACATCACGCGCTGGCAACAAAAGCGCAAGATTACACAAAGAAGCAACACGTTTTTCGGTTGCACACGGCCGATCAGGCTGAATACTTATTCCAAACCAGGTTTGTATTGATAAATTATTTTATCATTAAATATTTCCAATATTTATATATATTTTTTTGCCCTTACAGTGATTCCAAAGAACTTCAATCGTGGATTGATACAATAAATTTTGTTTGTGCGAGCTTTTCTGCTCAACCCTTAGACGGAGCTGTTGGTTCGCAAAGGCGGTTTCAAAGACCACTGCTGCCATGTAGTCATACAAAACTTAACCTGGTTAGAATCGGTTTAAACTCATTTATTATAAAAAATTACAAAAATAAATATTTATTTTAATACTATTTATAGCACCAGCAACTACAGTCACACGAGGAACGTGTTATCAAATTAGAGGCTGAGTTAGAAGAACATAGGAAATCTCCACCGGAGCGAACGGCCAAAGCTTTACTAGTACAAAATTATAAGGAAAAAGATGCCTATTTACAGTTTGAAGTAATATTTACAAATTATAAAAGTTTATAATTATAGACTATATAGAAACTATAGCGATAAGGTGTTTTATTAATGATTGCATTTATATTTCTTACAGTTAAAACGGTACAAAACCTACAGTGTATTATTAAGATCTAAACTAACTCAATACCCAAGTCCAGAATTAGCTGGAACGATGGGCGTTACGGAGGAATGTATTGTTGCCCCGCCGATTCCTGACAGGCCCTTACCTGGAATGTTAAATCACAGGTGAGAATGGATAAAATAAAAAAGAGTATATTTTCATTAAAATTTACTGATCATCAGTGAGAACTTTATTTGGTTATACTTGAAACTTTAGTTCGGTTTGAATTATTTAATAATTTAACTGTGAGATTGACGAATCATCATAATTCATCATGAAGAAGTGTCAGAGTTTTACATATATTCTTCAAATGTGAAAATAATAAAATTCATCAATAATAATTCTTACATATTTAATATATGTATGTATTATATTTAAGAGTGCACATCAATCGTGATTAATACAAAACCCAGAACGGAATATTTCTTCTATATGGTGCATCTTCTGAAAATAGTAATTCCTAACTTAAATGATTTTTTATAAAAACAACTTTTAGACGTATAATATTTATATTGGTAGTATAATTTTACAGCAAAAATTTGGATTTCTGATCTTTGTCTGATCAACTAATCAATCGATTTGAATTACACAAAAAAAATTCAACTTGTATTGACAGTGTGATGTTCAGTGTTTGAGAAATAATGAAAAAAATAAGTTTATCACGTTGACTGCCAACTATGAGATAACTTGAATTGTGATCTTTTCTAGGACAACTACATGTTGTCTCGTCCTGCGAGTTTCCAGTTTTGTGTAACTCAAAATATAACAGTGCTAATATCGATGTTTAGTTTCTCGGAATTAATGAAAAACTAATCGTGCGTGGCATCGTGCCTTGAGGCAAATTACTGACACTTCCCGAACTTTTTAAAAATTTTAAATTTTTCAAAAAAATGACTTTAAAAAACAAAACTTTTTAGAGAAAATGAAGTTTTTTTTAATATTTTGAAATATTTTGGAAATTTTGATCTTTGTTTAAAAGCAAACGCCCTGCTTTAGCTGCATAGAGATGAAATATCGAAGCGCGTAAGTGCCGCGTAGCAGTCTAACGGACAAACGATGTTACGGAACCGAAAGAAATGTAAACAAAATTCATACGCATTATTAAAATCTTCATAAAATATCATTTTTGACCGCCGAATGTCTTTTTTTTATTTTTTTTATTGGTTCTCCGTAACCGCTACACCTGCTTTCGAACAATTTCATCAGTTCTCCATTTTGTCAATACAATTAAAATGTTTTTTGAATCATACAAATCGGACGCTTTGTTCTCTCAAAAAATTAATTACTATTTTTGGCACTTTTTGTCCCGTATCTTCGAAACGGCTCGACCTGCCATTGCCAAAAACTAACCAGCACGTCTTCTCATCAACACGAATCGAATGTTTTTTGAATTATTCAAATTGGTTTACCCGTGTTCCCGTAATCGTCGACGAAAATTTGTATCTGCACACACACAGACACACATACACACACATATATACACGTATACATACATACACACACAGACACATATATTTATTTTTTTTAAGGTATGCCAAAATGTTCAGAAGACCTTAAAACGTAAAGATATGCAAAAAAATTTATTTTCGATTTTTTTGCGATTACTATAACTTATCCTACGGGAAGTTAATTAAGGCTGGCTTGAATGAATAGAAAATTGAGCAAGAAACAATTTTATTGTATTTTATTGATTGTGAACACATTTTTTTAAATTTGGTTAAAAACTGTGCATTAGAAATAGAGATTCGAATCAAATTGACATTTTTGACCAGGTTTTCGACGACATTCAACGTTGTAACTTACATTTTATGAAATCTTAACTATTTGCTCTTCGTTAGTCTGTTGCACCATATGCTGCACATGAGCATCGGCTATGGAGTGCGAAGGGTTAAGACTTGATTAAGTCAATTCTTTTCGATCTAAGACTATAATCGATGTTTAATTATTTTCCAGGTACAACAGGTCCGCAATGAACACCTTAAACAATATGAATTACCACACAACGAACGGCGACGGCGAGTACCCCGGCGAGATGTTGAGCAGATCGTCCGACTCCGAGCACAACTCCCTGATGCAGCAGGCTGCTTCGAATTACAAGTACGAAAGCATTAATCATTGTAATAGTCCTTCGTCTGGTGGTGGAAATAGTAATCAATTTGTCATTAATTCGCAATTCTCTAATTACGGTAGTAGCATTAACCAATTAGGCGGTGTCGGTAACCATCAATACAATGTAAATAGCTCGCATTTCGGCGTAACAAACGCCCAATTTAGCAGACTGAGCAGCGCCCATAATTCAAATTCCCATAATCGGTACAGCTACAGGGCCGCGATATATGATAATGATCTGGGGTGACGAGTTTTAGGCGTTTTTTCAGCATGTGTTGTTTAAGAATGTTTGTACTTGACTCTCCGATTAAAAGATATAAGGTGTACTTGAGTGATGACAATATATTGTATATGTTCTTGTTTTTTGTTAAGTTGAATGTTCTTTAGTGATTGTTATATTATTTTGATACGGAAAAAATTAATAAAACAAAATAAAATAAAATAAATTTATAAACATATGTATATATTTAAAGTAGAATTACTTCACATTTTTAATTTGTTTCAAAAATTCATATTAGCTTTAGCAGCTAGACAAAAATATAAATATTATTTTGACAAAAAATATATAAAAAAAATAAAAAAATAAAGAATGTATCGCAAAGTTTAGCCACAGATATAGTTTTTGATATTTACTGTTGATCTCGTATAAGAAAAATGTAATCATTTTTAATAAAGTTGTTAAGAATACTATTTAGCAATGAAACGTTAATTTAAAGTTAACATATAAATTAAATTAGCCACTATCGAAGTAAATATAAATAACGATAAATCTATTTTTCCTAATTCGAGCAAAAATTATACTCAATTGCATATGATTTAATGATATAGCTATTTAGGATATGGTATTTTTTTTGTTTCAAACTCTATTAGTAGATTTTAAATTTCAATAGAAATTCGGTTTATTTTTAGCAAAATCATATGTTTTTGAACAAAATTAAATTTATTAATAATTTGCGTTCAAAAAGTAAATATACGCGTACTTAACCACTTACGAAATTATTTAATTCGTTGATTTAATGCATGTTTATATGATCATTGCAGTTTGATTGTAACTGACGTGAATTTTAACACTTTCACTGCTACCTTTGCCTTTATTTTAGCAATTTGCACTTTTATTTTTAGTTTTAGAGTAGTGTTCAGTAAAATAAAATTTTGTACTACAATTAGTTACAAAATTAATAAGCATTGGCATTATTTATAAATTTTAATTTATTGTAAAATTTGTTTCTAAAATATTATAACACCAAATTCAAATTTTATGAAAAACGAGAAATTCAACAAAATTATAATGAAACTTTAATGAAACATTTAAATTTAAAAACAAAATTAAAAAAAAATATAATATTTGATCGAAAGAACGAGCATAAAAAAGTCTAGTGGTGGGATTGCATAACCTGGCCCATTAGCCCACCTGGCCAAGTGGGTTTGAATTTTGATATAATTTTTTTAAAATTTTCAAATAGCATTATTTAATATCTAGAAAGGTTTTATTTAATATTAAACGATTAGAAAAGTGTAGTTAAGGGCTTGGTGTAAGCAACACAAGGTTAGCAGTGAATGTGCTAAATAAAAACGCCGTATGAAATATTTTATTTATCAATGTTTAAATTTTTACGGATAATGTGATAACACTGTTCTTTATTTATTTCGTTTTAATTGCGAAGTATGAAATGGCTGTTTAAATTTAAATTGTATTCTATTTTTGATTACCGTGTACAATAATATTGCATCACTGAGTACATCTATCGACGTGTGATGCAGTTGCGCTGCCAGTTATTTAATTATATTGTTAAGAGTTATTTATATTGGATTGTTGTGTAAATTTATTAGGTGTATATGTAAAATATTTTTGCTTTATGATATATATGGCTATGGGCTTATTCATTGGTTTTTTAGTCTTATTATCATAGGAGCTTTATTTGTTTCGGGTATGCAATTGTTTGTTTTGTATATTCATACAGATATATTTTTGAAATTTTGTACTTTTGTATTATATTATGTATATATACATATTTATTGAGACTAGTGCGACATAATGAATTATATTGCTGGGACGGATATATTTTTTGATATATTTGGAAGTTATTGCTGATTACAATAGTGATTTTAATCGGGAAAGCCAAAAATATATGTATTATTAAATTATAGCAGGTCTGAGAGCCGAAGTGGCCAAGTTATAGAACGGACAAAAACTATTGAAGTGACGATTACCTTTGATTGAATTTTCTTAATGTATTACTGGAGCGTTAATTAGCGAAGCCATAGCGACTCAATAACCCATGGAAAAATCGGCAAATTTTATCAAAGTTGTATATTTGTATCAAAAAATATAATACAAAAAATATGCTTGTTTTAACTTACAACACTCGAATAATTTAGAAATATAATCACGGTGGATAAAGGCGATATCTATGAAACGATCCTAGTCATTAAAATGGACGATCCTACAAATCATAGGTCCTGATTTTTTATGTATCTTATAATCAGATCCATTAAGAGAGTATTCTAGTCTAGAGACATAAATTTTATGCTATTTTTGAAAGGCCGTAAAAATGCAAACTTTATTAATTAGCAAATATATATACATATATTCATTATATATAAAATTTTCGTATTATGTTGTTACTCCTTCGAAACGGTTTGACCGATTTTTATGAAATTTTATAACGACGTTCAGTATGATTGAGAATAGGCCAACATCTATTATTCATAGACCCAAAAAGTAAGGGTTGGCTACCCCTAGAATTTCTTTCATTTTTTTGGACCAATTTTCTTTATTCTATTTTTATGTAATTTGTATTTAAAAACACCCCCAACACTAAACACTTATACCACAAACCCCTATTTCGCAATAGTCATTTTAGTAATCGAATCATTTTTCATCCCATTTTCAGTCAATGATCGTTTTATACCGAATTTCGATTAAGATGTTCTATGTAAAACTTATGCAGAAGCTTAACTTTAACTTAAAAAAAAAATTAATAATAATAATCTGAATTTTTTGAACAAATTTGTTTTCTATTTTAATTTTTATTCATGACGACATAAGTCGCAAAGCCAAATAATGTATTGTATTATGATTATACCATACTTTTCTTCTTATATACTCAATTTTTCTTTTATGTAATATAATGTGGAACAAATAAATCTTTTCAAACAAAAAACAAAAAACCATATTTTCCATACGAAGTGGGCAAACCTTTCAGTTTGATTCTATTATCAAAAGATGGTCTAATTAATATTATTAATATAAATTTTATTTAAAATTGCAAAGCCTGGGTTTTTATTGTATTTATAATTATCATATTTTCTACATATTCTTAAACAATTACAATAAATTAGTAATTTTTTGGCTTCTTTACAAATTCTCTAGAAATAATTTACATGACAGGGATTTGGGTATGAGCATAGTTCAAACTGAAGAGAAGTATATACAGAAAGTAATTTTAATTTGGAAAAATTTTCATGTTTCGAATAGTTAAGCTTTAAAAAAAAGAAAAAAAAAACGGATTTCTTTAAAAATTCTAGACTAGAATACCCCTTTAACTAAGCTATATTAACCGTGGTTAGATTTGTTTTAAAACGCCTGTCTTTATATTTGACTGTTACCGACTCAAGTGTGCCATATATTATCGCAATCGCATATTTAGGTTTTTATATTTTTTATTGATTTCTAGAAACATAATTCATAATTTTATGACAATATTCCAACCTCTTAAATTTAACAGTAAAACAGTACTGACATCGTAATTTAAGTACGCGTAAAATATATTAGGTTAGTAATAAATATATAAGTTTTGTCTATAGTGTATTTGTTTTTTTAGAGATTATTCAATAGCATTATCGTCGATGAAAATCAAAACGTATAGGCTATTTATTTTATTACCAGCAAAATATTCGTGAATAGACTGCATAATATGAACAGTTAGATGTGTTAATAATTTTATTTGAAGATTTGATATCAGCCGATACACCTCTATGAAACAGTTTTTTACAAATTTATTATTCTGCATAATAAAATAATTTTCATGCGTAACAAATTTATTTGCAAATAACCGATGTCAATGTTTAAGTCAATTACAAAAGTCTCAGAAAATTTCTTCATGAGGAACACTTATTTCTACACCGACCTTTCTGCACATACCCATATATATATATATATATATATATATATATATATATATATATATATATATATATATTAGGGTGGTCCTTAATATGGACATTTTCGAATTTCCTTGCTCCCAAGGGCTCAAATGGTTCCAAATTGATAAAAAACAACTCTCTGAAAGTTTTAGCTCTTAAAATTAACTTTTAGATAGTGCGCAATTCAATCAAACTTCGTATGGAAAGAGCATGGGAAAAATTTTGAAAATTTAAAAAAAACAATTTTTAGGTATAACCTAGCGACAAATGAATTAAAAGTGAAAATTCGTGTCATTTTTTATTGAAAATTTGACGCTCTGCAAAATTTTTGAAAATTTTTTCATGCCATTTTCATACAAAATTTTTGATTGAATTGCGCTCTATCTAAAAGACAATATTAAGAGCTAAAACTTTCAGAGAATTGTTTTTTATCAATTTGGAACCATTTGAGCACTTGGGATTCCCAATAACCTAGTTTTTCTCTATAATTTAAATATTCGAAATATTTTTATATAATATAGTATATATTAGGATAGAATTTGCAATGAGTCTAGTGCAAAATATAAATTACAATAATGTCATGTATATTATTTATATAAACCAGTATATATGAAGTTAATGGATAATGTAGTATTAAAAATTGAAAAAATAGTAGATAAATTTATAAAATAATGCTAAATATGAACTGTTAATTAACTATGTTGATACTAGTATACCTTATAACATTTTTTTCAAGATGTACTATATATGAAATACCACGAAGAAGTTCCATAGTTATTAAAATATTATTCTTGAATTTCAAATGCTTTCTGCAATTGTTCTTCTAGATGAATATATCTTTGACAAATATTATATAATATCTGACAAATATAATATATCTCGATTTTTTCTTATATGAAATGTGTTACTATCATTCTCTGGACGTTTTATAACTATTCGTGATATTTATTTAATGATGTAATAAATTAATAATTTTAGTTAGCAAAGTAAATCTAGGTGTTTGAAAATCTGCATGGCTAAATTAATTTTATAATTAAAATTAGATTTAATACGTCATGTAACTCGGGATATGGGCTCAGATTTATTTGTTGAAATGTTTCAAGCATGTATACTCTATTCCCATGTTATATTTTGTATGGAAATTGTAAATCATAAATTTAGTATTGTATAAAATTAACAAAATATATTAGCATCTAGATCCGAATTGCCGATGTAGGCAAGTTTCTTGTTGTTTTTACACGTATTTTTATACTTTTTGTAAAGTTAATGCTATTATTAATAAGTTCATTTGCCGAATATTAATACAAAGCGAAAGTAAGGTGTCCTAAAATCTGTATGTAAAATTAAAGAATACAAATTAAGCACCCATCCTATATTACAAATAACAGAAATTGCGAAAAGTTAAAATATATATTGGTACTGAAGTATATGAAATATTAAGCGCGATCGGTATATAATAAATATTGGGTAATAAAAAAAAAAAAAAAAATATTTGCTTGCTTCCTGAATTTATTACAAATCATGATCTTGGGTTAGTAATATTATTTTTCGAGAATGGAATGTTATCAATACAATGTTGCTTAGTGAAACAATGTATATCCAGGGTGTCCCAGAACTCAACGCCCAGCCGAAATGGAGTGACATAATCGATTGTAACTATTGTGGAAATTATGAGCTTTTAAGTTCAACGTAGAGCTTTCGTTAAAATGTGACTATTTTTTGGTTATTGTGGTTAATTTTGATTATTTTTATTCATTTAAACTTTGGACACGTAATCTCGAATAACATTTAGACCACAGTCTATTAATAATGACAAAATTGTTCCTAGTTTTCTACAATTAAAAGTTTGAAGATTTTGAACGACTTTCAAATGTTCTTCAAGAAAGGTGGTCTTAGAAGTGGTTTCCAACGTTTTTTGCACCGCGCCCCCTGCTCTATAAAAAAATTGTTGCGCTCCCATTAATATTTAAACAATTTAATTTTATGAATACTCAACTGATATTGTTTATTTCTTAAAACCATTCCAAAAATTTTGGGTAATTTTCGAAAATAGTATTTGGAAACAGGTGTACGGGCGCGCCCCACAGTTGGAAACCGCAGTCAAAAGGTGTCTTTACAAGTGTCGTCAAAGTTTGCGTATTTAATCAGGTTTGAAAAATGGTGCAACATTTGTTAGTTTATCCTAAAAAACGAGTAAAGAAATAAAAACCAAAAAATGTCCCATTTATGCTAAAGATTTTAAAAAATAGACTTATATTCTAATAATTTTTTTTGGAACGCTATCATTCTTGGTTTATCAGATTAAGACTTTGACGTTATTATTAAGATTTTTAAATTTTTGGCTTGACATTTTTCAATAGCTTGTGTTTCACATAGCAAATTTGTTATGTAAATATTCCATGTCTCTCTATATAAAGGTATTCACAAAATTAATCTTTTAGAGCAACTTACAAAAATCAATTTATTTTTGGTAATGATATTATTAATAATTTTAAATATTTTCAATAATGTGAGATCTATTGTGGAAATAGATTTAGAAGCAAAGGGACGATAGGGACAATTATATTTTTCAAGAAGAACCAGATCTGAATATCGATAAAGATAACGTTAATAATCAAAATGAATAAATTAAAAATATTAACTCGAGTCCTGGAAAAGAGATTTAATTATAAAAATTGAGACAAAGGAGCGCGTTACGCGCCTACTTTTTCTCAAAAACAATTTTTATTATTAAAGCATTTTTCATATGCCTCTAATATTTTGGAAGTTTATTTTGATTATCAATTTTGTCACTAAACGGAGTTTCATAAATCCTATGAAAAATGGACTGGGTTGCCATAAAAACGAGATGGAACGATTTCTAATTATTTTTAATGGCAAATATGTCAG
>NW_020538040.1:31286779-31334881 GCF_003426905.1 Ctenocephalides felis
CTGCTCAACCCTTAGACGGAGCTGGTTGTTCGCAAAGGCGGTTTTCAAAGACCACTGCTGCCATGTAGTCATACAAAACTTAACCTGGTTAGAATCGTTTTAAACTATTTTATTTATAAAATTTTTTACAAAAAATTTTATTTTAATCCTATTTATAGCACCAGCAACTACAGTACACACGAGGAACGTGTTATCAAATTAGAGGCTGAGTTAGAAGAACTAGAAATTCCACCACCGGAGCGAAACGGCCAAAGTTTACTTTACAAAAAAATTATAAGGAAAAAGATGCCTATTTACAGTTTGAAGTAATATTTACAATTATAAAAGTTTATAATTATAGACTATATAGAAACTATAGCGATAAGGTGTTTTATTAATGATTGCATTTATATTTCTTACAGTTAAAACGGTACAAAACCTACAGTGTATTATTAAGATCTAAACTAACTCAATACCCAAGTCCAGAATTAGCTGGAACGATGGCGTTACGGAGGAATGTATTGTTGCCCCGCCGATTCCTGACAGGCCCTTACCTGGAATGTTAAATCACAGGTGAGAATGGATAAAATAAAAAGAGTATATTTTCATTAAAATTTACTGATCATCAGTGAGAACTTTATTTGGTTATACTTGAAACTTTAGTTCGGTTTGAATTATTTAATAATTTAACTGTGAGATTGACGAATCATCATAATTCATCATGAAGAAGTGTCAGAGTTTTACATATTTCTTCAAATGTGAAAATAATAAAATTCATCAATAATAATTCTTACATATTTAATATATGTATGTATTATATTTAAGAGTGCACATCAATCGTGATTAATACAAAACCCAGAACGGAATATTTCTCTATATGGTGCATCTTCTGAAAATAGTAATTCCTAACTTAAATGATTTTTTATAAAAACAACTTTTAGACGTATAATATTTATATTGGTAGTATAATTTTACAGCAAAAATTTGGATTTCTGATCTTTGTCTGATCAACTAATCAATCGATTTGAATTACACAAAAAAAATTCAACTTGTATTGACAGTGTGATGTTCAGTGTTTGAGAAATAATGAAAAAAATAAGTTTATCACGTTGACTGCCAACTATGAGATAACTTGAATTGTGATCTTTTCTAGGACAACTACATGTTGTCTCGTCCTGCGAGTTTCCAGTTTTGTGTAACTCAAATATAACAGTGCTAATATCGATGTTTAGTTTCTCGGAATTAATGAAAAACTAATCGTGCGTGGCATCGTGCCTTGAGGCAAATTACTGACACTTCCCGAACTTTTTAAAAATTTTAAATTTTTCAAAAAATGACTTTAAAAAACAAAACTTTTTAGAGAAAATGAAGTTTTTTTTAATATTTTGAAATATTTTGGAAATTTTGATCTTTGTTTAAAAGCAAACGCCCTGCTTTAGCTGCATAGAGATGAAATATCGAAGCGCGTAAGTGCCGCGTAGCAGTCTAACGGACAAACGATGTTACGGAACCGAAAGAAATGTAAACAAAATTCATACGCATTATTAAAATCTTCATAAAATATCATTTTTGACCGCCGAATGTCTTTTTTTTATTTTTTTTACTGGATCTCTGAAACCGCTAGCCCTGCCTTCCCAAAATTTCACCAGTTTTTTATCTTGTAAATGCAACTAAAATGTTTTTTGAATCATAAAAATCGGACGCTCCGTTCTCTCTAAAAATTAATTACCATTTTTGGCACTTTTGCCCCGTATCTTCGGAACGGCTAGACCTACCTTCGCCAAAAATTAATCAGCACGTCTTCTCATCAATACGAATCGAATGTTTTTTGAATTATTTAAATCGGTTGATCGGTGTTGCCGAAATCGTCGACGAAAATTTGTATCCGAACATACACACACACACATATACATTCATATTATACCCAGGCGGTATTGAGTCCGACATACCCAGACAAAAGACCAATCTGGCATAAAGGCATTTCCTTCGCTATACAAAACACATACGTTTTGTATTTTTTCTAAGGCATGCCAAAATGTTCAGAAACCTCTGAAACGTAAAGATATATAAAAAATTTCATTTTCGATTTTTTTGCGATTACTATAACTTGCTCTACGGGGAATTAATTAAGGCTGGCTTGAATGAATACAAAATTGATCAATAATCGAGCAAGAAACAATTTTATCATATTTTATTGATTGCGAACATATTTTTTTAAAATTTGTATGTGCACTAGAAATAGAGTTTTTAATAATATGTATAATGTGATTCGAATCAAATTGTCATTTTTGACCAGGATTTTTTAAAATTGCCGCGACATTCAACGTGGTAACTTAAATTTTATGAAAATTTAACCTTTTGCTCTCCGTTAGTCGTATGCTGCGGATCAGCTACGGCTATCGAAGCGGATTAGCGAAGGATTAAGACTAGATTAAGTCATTAATCTCCAATCTAAGACTATAATCGATGTTTAATTATTTTCCAGGTACAACAGGTCCGCAATGAACACCTTAAACAATATGAATTACCACACAACGAACGGCGACGGCGAGTACCCCGGCGAGATGTTGAGCAGATCGTCCGACTCCGAGCACAACTCCCTGATGCAGCAGGCTGCTTCGAATTACAAGTACGAAAGCATTAATCATTGTAATAGTCCTTCGTCTGGTGGTGGAAATAGTAATCAATTTGTCATTAATTCGCAATTCTCTAATTACGGTAGTAGCATTAACCAATTAGGCGGTGTCGGTAACCATCAATACAATGTAAATAGCTCGCATTTCGGCGTAACAAACGCCCAATTTAGCAGACTGAGCAGCGCCCATAATTCAAATTCCCATAATCGGTACAGCTACAGGGCCGCGATATATGATAATGATCTGGGGTGACGAGTTTTAGGCGTTTTTTCAGCATGTGTTGTTTAGAATGTTTGTACTTGACTCTCCGATTAAAAGATATAAGGTGTACTTGAGTGATGACAATATATTGTATATGTTCTTGTTTTTTGTTAAGTTGAATGGTCTTTAGTGATTGTTATATTATTTTGATACGGAAAAAATTAATAAAACAAAATAAAATAAAATAAATTTATAAACATATGTATATATTTAAAGTAGAATTACTTCACATTTTTAATTTGTTTCAAAAATTCATATTAGCTTTAGCAGCTAGACAAAAATATAAATATTATTTTGACAAAAAATATATAAAAAAAATAAAAAAATAAAGAATGTATCGCAAAGTTTAGCCACAGATATAGTTTTTGATATTTACTGTTGATCTCGTATAAGAAAAATGTAATGATTTTAAGTAAAGTTGTTAAGAATACTATTTAGCAATGAAACGTTAATTTAAAGTTAACATATAAATTAAATTAGCCACTATCGAAGTAAATATAAATAACGATAAATCTATTTTTCCTAATTCGAGCAAAAATTATACTCAATTGCATATGATTTAATGATATAGCTATTTAGGATATGGTATTTTTTTTGTTTCAAACTCTATTAGTAGATTTTAAATTTCAATAGAAATTCGGTTTATTTTTAGCAAAATCATATGTTTTTGAACAAAATTAAATTTATTAATAATTTGCGTTCAAAAAGTAAATATACGCGTACTTAACCACTTACGAAATTATTTAATTCGTTGATTTAATGCATGTTTATATGATCATTGCAGTTTGATTGTAACTGACGTGAATTTTAACACTTTCACTGCTACGCACGCAAATGTTGCGTGAGGCCGTTGTCAATAGCCAGGAGCTGATGCGTTTGCCTTTATTTTAGCAATTTGCACTTTTATTTTTAGTTTTAGAGTAGTGTTCAGTAAAATAAAATTTTGTACTACAATTAGTTACAAAATTAATAAGCATTGGCATTATTTATAAATTTTAATTTATTGTAAATTTGTTTCTAAAATATTATAACACCAAATTCAAATTTTATGAAAAACGAGAAATTCAACAAAATTATAATGAAACTTTAATGAAACATTTAAATTTAAAAACAAAATTAAAAAAAAAAATAATATTTGATCGAAAGAACGAGCATAAAAAAGTCTAGTGGTGGGATTGCATAACCTGGCCCATTAGCCCACCTGGCCAAGTGGGTTTGAATTTTGATATAATTTTTTTAAAATTTTCAAATAGCATTATTTAATATCTAGAAAGGTTTTATTTAATATTAAACGATTAGAAAAGTGTAGTTAAGGGCTTGGTGTAAGCAACACAAGGTTAGCAGTGAATGTGCTAAAGAAAAACGCCGTATGAAATATTTTATTTATCAATGTTTAAATTTTTACGGATAATGTGATAACACTGTTCTTTATTTATTTCGTTTTAATTGCGAAGTATGAAATGGCTGTTTAAATTTAAATTGTATTCTATTTTTGATTACCGTGTACAATAATATTGCATCACTGAGTACATCTATCGACGTGTGATGCAGTTGCGCTGCCAGTTATTTAATTATATTGTTAAGAGTTATTTATATTGGATTGTTGTGTAAATTTATTAGGTGTATATGTAAAATATTTTTGCTTTATGATATATATGGCTATGGGCTTATTCATTGGTTTTTTAGTCTTATTATCATAGGAGCTTTATTTGTTTCGGGTATGCAATTGTTTGTTTTGTATATTCATACAGATATATTTTTGAAATTTTGTACTTTTGTATTATATTATGTATATATACATATTTATTGAGACTAGTGCGACATAATGAATTATATTGCTGGGACGGATATATTTTTTGATATATTTGGAAGTTATTGCTGATTACAATAGTGATTTTAATCGGGAAAGCCAAAAATATATGTATTATTAAATTATAGCAGGTCTGAGAGCCGAAGTGGCCAAGTTATAGAACGGACAAAAACTATTGAAGTGACGATTACCTTTGATTGAATTTTCTTAATGTATTACTGGAGCGTTAATTAGCGAAGCCATAGCGACTCAATAACCCATGGAAAAATCGGCAAATTTTATCAAAGTTGTATATTTGTATCAAAAAATATAATACAAAAAATATGCTTGTTTTAACTTACAACACTCGAATAATTTAGAAATATAATCACGGTGGATAAAGGCGATATCTATGAAACGATCCTAGTCATTAAAATGGACGATCCTACAAATCATAGGTCCTGATTTTTTATGTATCTTATAATCAGATCCATTAAGAGAGTATTCTAGTCTAGAGACATAAATTTTATGCTATTTTTGAAAGGCCGTAAAAATGCAAACTTTATTAATTAATATTTTAAGAATAAAAAAAAATTAATATTTAGTCAAAAAATTAGCACATGACTATACCCACGATTTTAGCCCAGCAAATATATATACATATATTCATTATATATAAAATTTTCGTATTATGTTGTTACTCCTTCGAAACGGTTTGACCGATTTTTATGAAATTTTATAACGACGTTCAGTATGATTGAGAATAGGCCAACATCTATTATTCATAGACCCAAAAAGTAAGGGTTGGCTACCCCTAGAATTTCTTTCATTTTTTTGGACCAATTTTCTTTATTCTATTTTTATGTAATTTGTATTTAAAAACACCCCCAACACTAAACACTTATACCACAAACCCCTATTTCGCAATAGTCATTTTAGTAATCGAATCATTTTTCATCCCATTTTCAGTCAATGATCGTTTTATACCGAATTTCGATTAAGATGTTCTAAAACTTATGCAGAAGCTTAACTTTAACTTAAAAAAAAAATTAATAATAATAATCTGAATTTTTTGAACAAATTTGTTTTCTATTTTAATTTTTATTCATGACGACATAAGTCGCAAAGCCAAATAATGTATTGTATTATGATTATACCATACTTTTCTTCTTATATACTCAATTTTTCTTTTATGTAATATAATGTGGAACAAATAAATCTTTTCAAACAAAAAACAAAAACCATATTTTCCATACGAAGTGGGCAAACCTTTCAGTTTGATTCTATTAGCAAAAGATGGTCTAATTAATATTATTAATATAAATTTTATTTAAAATTGCAAAGCCTGGGTTTTTATTGTCTTTATAATCATCATATTTTCTACATATTCTTAAACAATTACAATAAATTAGTAATTTTTTGGCTTCTTTACAAATTCTCTAGAAATAATTTACATGACAGGGATTTGGGTATGAGCATAGTTCAAACTGAAGAGAAGTATATACAGAAAGTAATTTTAATTTGGAAAAATCTTCATGTTTCGAATAGTTAAGCTTAAAAAAAAAGAAAAAAAACGGATTTCTTTAAAAATTCTAGACTAGAATACCCCTTTAACTAAGCTATATTAACCGTGGTTAGATTTGTTTTAAAACGCCTGTCTTTATATTTGACTGTTACCGACTCAAGTGTGCCATATATTATCGCAATCGCATATTTAGGTTTTTATATTTTTTATTGATTTCTAGAAACATAATTCATAATTTTATGACAATATTCCAACCTCTTAAATTTAACAGTAAAACAGTACTGACATCGTAATTTAAGTACGCGTAAAATATATTAGGTTAGTAATAAATATATAAGTTTTGTCTATAGTGTATTTGTTTTTTTAGAGATTATTCAATAGCATTATCGTCGATGAAAATCAAAACGTATAGGCTATTTATTTTATTACCAGCAAAATATTCGTGAATAGACTGCATAATATGAACAGTTAGATGTGTTAATAATTTTATTTGAAGATTTGATATCAGCCGATACACCTCTATGAAACAGTTTTTTACAAATTTATTATTCTGCATAATAAAATAATTTTCATGCGTAACAAATTTATTTGCAAATAACCGATGTCAATGTTTAAGTCAATTACAAAAGTCTCAGAAAATTTCTTCATGAGGAACACTTATTTCTACACCGACCTTTCTGCACATACCCATATATATATATATATATATATATATATATATATATATATATATATTAGGGTGGTCCTTAATATGGACATTTTCGAATTTCCTTGCTCCCAAGGGCTCAAATGGTTCCAAATTGATAAAAAACAACTCTCTGAAAGTTTTAGCTCTTAAAATTAACTTTTAGATAGTGCGCAATTCAATCAAACTTCGTATGGAAAGAGCATGGAAAAAATTTTGAAAATTAAAAAAAAACAATTTTTAGGTATAACTTAGCGACAAATGAATTAAAAGTGAAAATTCGTCATTGAAAATTTGACGCTCTGCAAAATTTTTGAAAATTTTTTCATGCCATTTCCATACAAAATTTTTGATTGAATTGCGCTCTATCTAAAAGACAATATTAAGAGCTAAAACTTTCAGAGAATTGTTTTTTATCAATTTGGAACCATTTGAGCTCTTGGGATTCCCAATAACCTAGTTTTTCTCTATAATTTAAATATTCGAAATATTTTTATATAATATAGTATATATTAGGATAGAATTTGCAATGAGTCTAGTGCAAAATATAAATTACAATAATGTCATGTATATTATTTATATAAACCAGTATATATGAAGTTAATGGATAATGTAGTATTAAAAATTGAAAAAATAGTAGATAAATTTATAAAATAATGCTAAATATGAACTGTTAAATAACTATGTTGATACTAGTATACCTTATAACATTTTTTTCAAGATGTACTATATATGAAATACCACGAAGAAGTTCCATAGTTATTAAAATATTATTCTTGAATTTCAAATGCTTTCTGCAATTGTTCTTCTAGATGAATATATCTTTGACAAATATTATATAATATCTGACAAATATAATATATCTCGATTTTTTCTTATATGAAATGTGTTACTATCATTCTCTGGACGTTTTATAACTATTCGTGATATTTATTTAATGATGTAATAAATTAATAATTTTAGTTAGCAAAGTAAATCTAGGTGTTTGAAAATCTGCATGGCTAAATTAATTTTATAATTAAAATTAGATTTAATACGTCATGTAACTCGGGATATGGGCTCAGATTTATTTGTTGAAATGTTTCAAGCATGTATACTCTATTCCCATGTTATATTTTGTATGGAAATTGTAAATCATAAATTTAGTATTGTATAAAATTAACAAAATATCATTAGCATCATCTAGATCCGAATTGCCGATGTAGGCAAGTTTCTTGTTGTTTTTACACGTATTTTTTATACTTTTTGTAAAGTTAATGCTATTATTAATAAGTTCATTTGCCGAATATTAATACAAAGCGAAAGTAAGGTGTCCTAAAATCTGTATGTAAAATTAAAGAATACAAATTAAGCACCCATCCTATATTACAAATAACAGAAATTGCGAAAAGTTAAAATATATATTGGTACTGAAGTATATGAAATATTAAGCGCGATCGGTATATAATAAATATTGGGTAATAAAAAATAAAAAAAAATATTTGCTTGCTTCCTGAATTTATTACAAATCATGATCTTGGGTTAGTAATATTATTTTTCGAGAATGGAATGTTATCAATACAATGTTGCTTAGTGAAACAATGTATATCCAGGGTGTCCCAGAACTCAACGCCCAGCCGAAATGGAGTGACATAATCGATTGTAACTATTGTGGAAATTATGAGCTTTTAAGTTCAACGTAGAGCTTTCGTTAAAATGTGACTATTTTTTGGTTATTGTGGTTAATTTTGATTATTTTTATTCATTTAAACTTTGGACACGTAATCTCGAATAACATTTAAGACCACAGTCTATTAATAATGACAAAATTGTTCCTAGTTTTCTACAATTAAAAGGTTTGAAGATTTTGAACGACTTTCAAATGTTCTTCAAGAAAGGTGGTCTTAGAAGTGGTTTCCAACCGTTTTTGCACCGCGCCCCCCTGCTCTAATAAAAAAAATTGTTGCGCTCCCATTAATATTTTAAACAATTTAATTTTATGAATACTCAACTGATATTGTTTATTTCTTAAAACCATTCCAAAAATTTTGGGTAATTTTCGAAAATAGTATTTTGGAAACAGGTGTACGGGCGCGCCCCACAGTTTGGAAACCGCAGTCAAAAGGTGTCTTTACAAGTGTCGTCAAAAGTTTGCGTATTTAATCAGGTTTGAAAAATGGTGCAACATTTGTTAGTTTTATCCTAAAAAACGAGTAAAGAAATAAAAACCAAAAAATGTCCCATTTATGCTAAAGATTTTAAACAATAGACTTATATTCTAAATAATTTTTTTTTGGAACGCTATCATTCTTGGTTTATCAGATTAAGACTTTGACGTTATTATTAAGATTTTTCTAAATTTTGGCTTGACATTTTTCAATAGCTTGTGTTTCACATAGCAAATTTTGTTATGTAAATATTCCATGTCTCTCTATATAAAGGTATTCACAAAATTAATCTTTTAGAGCACTTACAAAAATCAATTTATTTTTTGTTAATGATATTATTAATAATTTTAAATATTTTCAATAATGTGAGATCTATTGTGGAAATAGATTTAGAAGCAAAGGGACGATAGGGACAATTATATTTTTCAAGAAGAACCAGATCTGAATATCGATAAAGATAACGTTAATAATCAAAATGAATAAATTAAAAATATTAACTCGAGTCCTGGAAAAGAGATTTAATTATAAAAATTGAGACAAAGGAGCGCGTTACGCGCCTACTTTTTCTCAAAAACAATTTTTATTATTAAAGCATTTTTCATATGCCTCTAATATTTTGGAAGTTTATTTTGATTATCAATTTTGTCACTAAACGGAGTTTCATAAATCCTATGAAAAATGGACTGGGTTGCCATAAAAACGAGATGGAACCGATTTCTAATTATTTTTAATGGCAAATATGTCAGATGATTTATTATCTTTTTATAATCAAGGCTTTGAGCCATAGTTTACATTTTCGTACTTTTTTGGTGATCTAGATACCCTCATTTTTTCTCAATGATTTTTTCCCAAAAAATTCACTTCGAAAGGACCTCCCCATAATTCGCGAGGATGATTTTTTATTTTAATTTTTTTTGCAAATTCTGCGGTCTAAAATATAAATGATTCATATAAAATTATTATTAAATTTTGCTGATCGTTTTGACATAAGTCTTATATTTGAGTGGCAAAAGCGCTAGGGCTGTGAATTACGCTAAATTTTTCGATGAAGAGAAGTTTGTTTCGATATTGTACTCGCGTACGATTTCTGTTATTTATTATTAATTAAGTAATGGTGTATAATTAGTAAAACGCATATTGTAAATGATTATATATTGTTTACAAATTGCTGTTTGAAATATGTAAACAAGAATTAAACTATCACGTTTTATCAGTACGTATGTAAATATGTAATCAAAATATACATTAACAGTATTTATCAAATATTTGTATTTTCATTAATATTTTAATTTAATTGCATAAATTTAATACAGCTAGATGGTGAAAATATCAATTTTAAAATATGGTAAAAAATTTATTAAAAAAATGGTTTGAACAAATATTACAGGATTTTCCTTCTGATCTTGCTTTAATTAATTATTTAACTAAACTATTAATGATTTGGTAACAAATTGGTATATTATTCTTCCGTATGTTACAGCTTAATTGTTTTCTAATATTATTTGAAAAATAATTAATAAATAATAAAATAATTAATTATTAATACTAGTAAATTGGGTCTATAGTGCATGAAATTATTTAAACTATATTTCTTGGTTTTGGGACGTTTTGAATTTGATAAATTGAAACAGTCTTATTTTTTTAGTGATAATTTAGAGTAGAATACCAATTTTAGAATATTTTAGCACAAAATGGGCATTCATCTATATATACGAATTTAAAGAATATTTTCATAAGATAATTTTAATAAAAACCTAACAATAAGACTTGGTGTGGTGCATATTTTCAGAAAATCCTCACTTTGTTTCAGTAGTCGATTTTAATACATAGAGAAACAAAGTATTTCTTATTTATTAATACTAGTTTGATCGAATTTGAAGTGCCAGTTTTCGTAATTAAAATAAAATGCAAATTATTTTGTGTAAATTTATAAAGTGAAAATTTTATAAAGTGAATTGCTACATATTTTCAACTACCGAAAATTAAAATAAAAAAAAAAATGCTATTAAATTTGAAAACAAATTATTTTTGCTTATCATACTATATGCGATTTATTTGTTTGGACTTTAGATGAATCTTATTATAAATTATGTTAGCGGATGCAGTAAATATTAGAGGCCTATGAAAATTGACTTATAGTTAAACAATATTACAATATAATTGCTGCAAAATATATGTGGAAATAACAATTCGACATTGTAAATTAAATGCGCTTTTATAGTGAAAAATCTCGATCAAGTTTTATTTATTCTTCACTTGTTGCATTATTATTAATTATTAATCTAATTAGAAGTACAGTAAAATTTGCCTATTAAGACGATAATGCTTAAATTGATTTCCCGCACAATACGCTACCTTTATCTCTTTGAAACATATTTTCCTTATCCGACTTTGTTTTTCGTTTAAGATCCGTCTTTGGTTCGGTGCTTGGGAAATCGTCTTAACAGGGTTTTACTGTATAAGAATAGAATATATATCGATTGATTATTGAAATAAATTATAGCAAAAATATTATGTACAGTCAACCCTTCGATAAGGCGATGAGTTTGTACCGTGTAGCAATGAATCCGTGCTATAAGAAACTCTTACGTACAATCCAGGCCAATTTTATTGCATTTTTGTACTTTTTTTGTATCTCAAATCAATTTTGTAAATAACACTGTTACAGTTTTGATTAACATAATAAATTATTATAAACAAATATAAAATTCAAGTTAATTTGTAGTGCGTTTTATGGAAATTATATAAGCGTTATATAGGAACCGTGTTGTAAGAAACTCAGAATTAGTACAAATCAGCAGCATTTGCACCGCGTTATATGGAGACCAATAAATACAAAAGACATGATAAATTATAAAGTGTTATTATTAAATTGAAGAGTTTATGTAAAGATATGAATAAAGTGTAATTTATTTTTTATTCAATTGCGTAGATATAAAATGGAACAAAAGCTAAACCAAAAAGATATTTTCCAACAAAAAATTTACAAAGCAGTTTTTAAAAGAGCTCATAGGAATTTTGCCGTCGGAGCGGCGGCATCCGAGTGGAAAGGGTTAAAACTTCTTGCAACAATATCTAGTTACTTTTACCTTGTACAATAATGATTTACAATATCTAGTTACTTTACCTTTTACAATAATGAGTCAATTCATAGGTTGTTCGGAAGGAACTTATGGGCTGTTCATCGAAAACCGTGTTATACGAGTATCGTGTTGTCGGAGGGCTGTCGTAATTTATTTTGGTGTGTTATGAAAACCGCGTTATCGAAGGATTGACTGTACCAAAATAGTGTTTCATTGTAAGCAACCTTTCATTGGCCTCCAATATTTACCATTTTCGTCCATCAAGTTCATCACAAATCAAGACAACTGAACCAATTTTCCACCTCCGCTTTGGGAATGTGAGCACTGGAATGACTATGATAATGCAATGTTTTATTATTCGACTGACGGACCTTGGAAAGATCACAATTAACAATTTCATCAAATTCACCAAATTCAATTGTGTCCGTTCATCTCATGCTCTATCTATCTACCATGTGGTTTATTTTTGCAGTAATCTCTACTTTTCCAGCCATGTGAACAACGCGTTCGGCTCGGTGGTTGTCGTTCAGTAGAGATGATGTTTATTGTATGTGAATTGCATGGATGGCCATTTATTTAGTATTACTGCTGGCTTCCTCGTATATGCCTGCTCCTAAAGTATGTAGCTTCTATTTAGGCTTATCTATACATTTAGAATTAGTTATACTTATCTACTACCCATACTTATCTTACAAGGAGAATCTGAGGTTTACTCTTCTGGGATTTTGATGAAACTTTGTCTGATGATAGAGTTTATAGTCAAAGTCCTTAAAATATTATAGGTCTATGGGAAGTGGTTCAATTATAAAAATTAATTAAAATACATAAAAAGTTCAGTCATTGCTAACCGCTCGGCTATGTAGACATATCAACAGAGAACAATATACGGGTAGATATAGCGCGCATCGCATTTCTTGCAACTACAATAAATTTTTATAATTAAACCACTTCTCACAGGCCTATAATATTTTAAGAGATTCATTCTTACTACCAACTTTATCACCATGCAACATTTCATTAAAATCCCAGAAGAGTGAACCTGAGGTTCTCCTTGTTAGACATAATCATATCAGATATAAAATATTCTTCGGGCATCTATCCAATTATTAGATAAAAACCTATGTTAAGTGATTTAAAAATTTACGTTTAGAGTATTGATTCGACATACAAGTAATTTAAATAAAATACAATGACAAGAAGAGGTAAAGAATTATTGAGTATGATGTTCATCGTTGATGTTTCATATTTTCAATTCTTAATATAGTTTTTATTTATTTTTAACTTTCTGAAATAGAAGTTTGTGTTTTCTTAAGAATATCCTATTTGCCAATTTTTTTTTAACATTGAAGTTCCTGAATCGTTTTAGAACAAAATTGGAAAACGTATGTATGTGCGTATGAGATTTTCTTACATATATAGCGAAGGAACTGCGTTTATGCATACCAGACTAGGTCTTTTGTCCGGGCATGTCAGACTCAATACCGTCTGGGTGTAATACCGACTAAAACCTCCGCTCTTTTCTAGCTCCTTGTCCTCACGGGAACCGCAGTTAGGCATTACTTTATGGGGGGAGGATCTAGAATGCTATGATTTTTCTCTGTATTAAACTTTTCTTCTAATTAATGCCATTTTTTGGTATGAGTGTGTGTGTGTGTGAAATGGCAGCATCGATTTTAGGAATTTAAAGTTATTTCATGAATTTTGTTAAGGACTGGCTGATTCGTTTTGTGAGACTATTTTTCGACTCTTTTTTTATTAATCAGAAGTTGAGTGCAAAATGTTTTGTACACGTTTTCGCCAAAAATTTTGAACTGATAATTTAGATATGGATATCGGGTATATGATGCAACATACCCCAAGGCAAAATGCCACTCACACCTAATGATATTTATGTTTTTTGTTTATTTTTCTAAGTATGTTAATTAATATATTTGCTATTTCTTCTTGTTATTGTATTTTATTTTATTCATTTTTGTGTACCAAGCTTCGAAACGACGTATGCTTTTCTAGACTTTTTATGTTAACTCATGGACCGATTCTGCCGCACAACAGACCAATGTTATGGCAAGGCTATGTTATGAAGAACTTTCCAAACTAATTCGTTTTAAATATTGACAAAAGTCATGTGGTTGCTCTGCAGTCAGGCGATTTTCTCAGGTTGTCAGATAGAAAACATAACATAGAAACCACAAAAATGTCAAAAAAAAAAGATGTTAGATAACAGGGATTTCTGACTCGGGTTCATAACGTACGAGTGACGTTGCAGTTTATGAGTAAAACGTCTGAATGCACACTTAATACATGACATTTTGATAGTATTCAGTATGATTCAGTAGCATAATGTATGGAAGTTGGAGCGTAATATGGCCTTGCCATAGCATTGGTCTCTTGTGCGGCAGAATCGGCCCATTAGTTTTTATTTCATAACTTTCTGGATGCCTGAAAAATTTTATATATCTTTCATCATATAAAACACTATAATATTTTTTTTTGAATATGATGTTGATATATGTATGAACTGAATTCTAATGATCGCACGTTATATCAATAAACTGACATTTTAACCCTTTCCACTCGGATGCCGTCATTCCGGCGGCAAATTGCGTATTAATTATGCATTTAGCGAGTGGAAAGGGTTAATATAAGGTTATTGAAAATTCATATGTTTCGATTAAAGCGCTTGCCTTTCTTTAGTGGAAAATTGCTAAAATTAATTAAAACTAAATAAACGATTAATGTTAAGTGTGTATTTTCAACTTTTTTCACAAAGGTATGAAAAATTTACTATGGTATACAGCATTACAAAAAAATCAACTTACAACTTGAAACCATTTATCATATAAATCTTTGTACTAAGTTTTTTATATTAGTTTTAAATATTTTCTAGCAATTATTTATTTCATTTGATTAATTTTAGTAATATTTTAATGATTGAATTTAATATCATTTCTTACAAAATTATTAGCCATCACAATTGCCATTATATTATTAAAATAAAACATATGACATATGACATTTAGTCAATCGGGAGAGTCCGCCATTGTCGTCTGCAATGTTCGCTCACCAAGTGACGTCACAGTCTCTTCTTGTTTTGCGCTCGCTAGTAGTCCATGTAGTATAAGGGTTATGAGTGTAATGTCTATTAGATATAACCAAATTATAATTTAGTGTTTTTATTTTTGCGCAAATGCAAAATTAATAAATTTTGTTAAAAAAAAAATATTTTCAAAAACCGTGTAAAACGAGTACCGTGTAAAACGGGAGATAGCTGTAATTGTAAATATCAAACCAGTCTTTATTTATTTCAAATATCTCGTTTCATTTATCATCTATTATTAATATTTTTTTTATTACTAGTATGTAATTTTATGTTTGTTTCTAAATATTTTAACAGATTGGAAGAAGACACATAGCCTGGCCAAGAAGTTGCAAAATCACCTGTTTAATTAGAATTATATATATATATATATATATATATATATATATATATTAGTATTTATGCATTTAAAAATATAATAAGTGATATTTTGTTAAGAGCGATGCTGCTTTGTTGCCAATACATTAAATATAGAAACGTTTTATTATATATTATAATAAATCCATAGACAATATGAATTTACGCAAAATCGAAAAGATTAGACTAAAATGACTATTAAGTTTATGTATGAGCATCGTCTGAAGTTTAAAAGCTAAATTTTATAAAACAAATTTAGAATAGAAAAGTATTTTCATACTTCTTGTGAAAAGTAAGTAATACTTTATAAAGTGGGCGAAAAAATGCAAAATAATGAATTTATTAGCTTTTAGTTTTTTTTTAATTTTTAAGATTGCTTGAGAAATATTACTTTACGAAAAGTCTCAGATTTACTAATTATTAATTTACATTCCATTATTACTTATTATAAATATGTTTGTATATATCTGTCCTAGTGTTTAAGTTTGTTTCTATATTTACTATATTATTTCTTGCTATTTACTTTTAATATGTTTAATATTTATTCAAATTTTTTATTAATTACTGAGAAGATATTGTGCCAGAGGACGCTAGTCATGTTCGGGACAATTTAAGGAAAAAATGATAAACGATTCGATAAAAACACGATTAGAGCTATTTAGATATAAATGCATGTTTCATAAAAAAAACATTCAATTAAAAAGCTTTTTTCTTGTGATAAAATTATATATTGCTAAAATTTGATGTATGAATAGTTTATTATCAAGCTATATAAATATGAGATTAAGATTGTTGTAATATATCTAATATTTTTAAAACTGATATGAATTTAAATTATAATAGGCATAGAATATTGTAAAATTTGTGTGTGGTTTATGAAATCAAATATATTAATTTTGTAAGAAAATTATGGTTGATGTGTGAATTATTTTGAACCACGTACAGGGAATTAAGCGAAAACTAATTAAACATATTAGGTATATTTTTTAGGCAGGAGATGTTGATGTTTTAGGCTGTTCATCATTAGCATTCATAGAGGTCGTGTAGCTGATCATAAGTAGACCTCAATGCCATTGGAGTTGTGGTTTATGACCATTTGCTTCTATTGCCTGAATTTATTTAATTGTTATTTACCAAACACAAGAAACAATCGTCGTGGTGACACTGAGGTTTTATTTTAAATGACGGAGGTATTAAAATTATAGCATTTCTATTTTCTTCTGGATAATAACGTGAACACACTACGCAATTTTTTTATGTAGTATGAAGAACCCATGTTTTATCTTTATTGCGCAATTCAATTTTAAAGTGGTTGAAATACGACGTCTTTACGCTGTTGGGCATAGGTTACCGGTATTTGTCGAAAACATATCAACCACAAATGTAACAAAAACTATCTGAATTATGCACACAAAGTCTTAGAGTCAAAGCCATACCAAAAACAGCAGATAAAACTCTTAATTATTCTTTAAACTGCAATAATTATAGCCGAAATGACTAAAGGTGGTCGCCCCCTAAAACTCAAAAACTGGAGCTGTAACGAAAAAAACGGAAGGTACATTTGAAATCAGCGTGCAATTCTATTGTTAAAAAAAAGCTGGTGGAAAAACGAAAAGTGTCATTTTTCTCGCGCAGTGTAATCGTATTGGTTGATTGAAAACCGAGATTTACTTTCAAAATAAACCGCTGAAAATCTTATCTTCACAATTTCAAAATTTGCTAAATCTCAATAATTATTATATATTAAGTCGATCATTTACACTTAGCGCAAATGTCAAGCAACTTGCAATTAATGCAAATTACACCTAGTTTAGTTTAGCATAGCGAGCAATGTTCCGCGATTTGTCGGTACATCAAAGAAAATTGCTCGTTCATGTTTGAACTCGTGTATGCAGTGTGGACGCTACCACGAATGTAGGACAACCATTTTTCTTTTTTGATGTTAATATGTGCAGTCCTGCTTTAGTTTATGTTGTGCTTATTATAAGATATTACTGTTATTGTTAAATTTTGTAAATTAGATTACTATAAATAATTTTTTTTTCCGCTACTTTAAATAATAAAACGCAAACATTCTCAAACAAAGAAGATTCAAGCCCTCACTGCTTTGAGGCGTTTGTTCAAGTTCGTTTGGAATGATTTGCCTTTGTTCGTGTTCGTGTTCGTATTCGTTTTTCTTTGTATTTTCTTGTTCGTCATGTTCATTCGTTAGGTGAGGACGCACCTTAATATGCGCAGACTGAAAACTGCAAACGAAGTCAAACCACGCGCATATATTCGTCATGTTCGTTCTTGCTCGTTCGTTAGGTAAGGACGCACCTTTAAATTTTATAAGCGAATTTACGATCAATCAATGAATTATTTTTTTGTATTAAGTATGCAGAAATGATCAAAAGTTTGATCATCTTTACCATACTATAACACAATATTAAATGTTAAATATAATATGAACAACACAACACTCATTTTTTTACGTATATAATTCAATATAAATTTGAATTGCAGAGTTACCTTACACGGAAAATGAAAACAAGCGCATAATTTCATTTTTTACAAAGTTTAAAATTGTATTACGTTATTTAAATAGATATCAGTAAATTATATTACACTTACCTTTTCACGTGCTTTTTTACATTTGAAATAAAATAAAAATATTTACAGCTTTTGTTTCCAACTTTCATTTGTTTATACATCTAAGAAATTATTTGTATTTATGTTATTTTGGCGTTAATGGCGGATTTTACGCTATCAGTATTTATTGTTAGTTAAAAAAATTATCAAGAAACTGTGTTTTATAGCGTTAAATTGAGTTAAAAGCGTTGCTTAATTTATATCAATACAAATAATTGATAACGAGTTGAATGCAGAAAATTAAGATGTTATAAATTATCTCAGTTGTTATTGATTAAGTCGATTATTTACACATATCGGGAAGTACATGCAACTTCCTTTAAGGCAGAATGCCACTAACACCTAGACACTTTACATATATTGTCCAAATGCTCAAATATAGAAAATATAATTAACTATGTTTATCCAAGTTCAAAACTATGTTGACAAAATGAGTGACTTTATCTACAGCATCAGGCAAATCTAAAATAGTTGCTATAGCGGCAGGCGTTGAAACAATTATACCAACATTGAGGTGTAAATGTGAAATCAACATTGAATCCAAAATCAAGAAATTGAAATTCGAGAGATTTTAAAAGTGAAAAGAAGTTTTGAATACGTATCAAGAAGAAAAGGAGGACATCTTGCAAAGGTATGATAAATAATTATTTATTAATTAATATTATATTAATGATTTTATATCGTATGTATTTTTCTATTGTTTCTCGTTCTTAGTGCACAACTTCAAGTCAGTTGTTTGTTTATCAGATTAGTTTGATATAAATATAAGTGAATATAAGTAAAAGTGAATTGTTTAAATAAATTTTCAATTATTTTCAAACGAAATAATTATCGTATTGAGATAATAAACAAAAACGTAAGAAATAAAGGACATAATACAACATTAAGGTATTGTTAAACTGATTTGATTATATTTTATATGTCAAAACACTTTTAAATATTGCGTGAAATTTTGTTCGATATTCTTCATAATTAACTTAGCATAAATTAGCAGTTGTGCAAGAAAAGTTTATTTTCCTTATTTATTGCTAATTTTGATTTTGGAAAAAGTAAAAAAAAATGCCGTTTGATGGTCAAAAATGGTCATTAGACATATGCACAATAAATTATCAGATATTTTATAGTGATTTTAATAATAAAAACGAATATTGTTTATATTTCTATAGGTTCCGTGCCAAGATGTATAATCATTAATTAAACTTATTTATTACTTACTTTAATTAATATTATCTATTACTTTTATTAATCGTTAGACAGCGACACGGCGCTTACGCGCTTCAATATATCGTCTTTAAACAGCTAAAGCTGCGCGATTTCTTTGGAAAAAAGTTCAAAATTTCCAAAATATAAACTAGTGGTGCATGGCATCGTGCCTCAAGGCAAATTGCCGGAACTTCCCGTACCATACTTAAACATTCGAAGAATGAAAATAATCAATAATTGTTTTAAATAATTTGAAATAGATTATTTATTAAAATCTCGTTAATTTATAAGTGCTTATTAAATTGGGTGGAGAGCGTATTTTATAAACAACTTATGTATATGTTTAAAAGACATTTGTTATTTTTTTTAAGTTTGATTTATTTGATAATTATGAATTTTTTTCAGATATTATAATATATGTAATGATAGTTTGGAAATATTCGAAATTAATCTCAAATTGTAAGAAATATTTTTTTTTTAATTTTCATATTTTTCAAAATTTAGATTTTTTTGAAAGGGATTAAAAATTTCGAAAATTTGTTTTTTTCTAACTTTAAATTTTTTTGAGAATTTTGAAATCGCGAAATGTTTTGTAAAAGCATTTTTTGCACACCGCCTACACAAAAGGTTTTTTGAATTAATCTAATCGGGCAACCTTCAAGACACAAAGATATATAACAATTTTCATTTTCGATTTTCTTGCGAATTCCGAATTTTAAAACAAAAATATGAAACATTCTCAAAATAAATTAATTTATAAAACGGGAAGTTCTAGCAATTTGCCTCAAGACACACTGGACAAGCACCACTCGTTAATTTAATGATATTACAACCAGTCTCAATGGTTTTTACTCATCTTTTGTTCATTGACTGCCAGGAAGATAGTACTTTAATTAAGTAGGAACTTTGATAACATATTCATTAAGGAAAAGTACAACTATTTAGAAACACTATTTTATTTGGACAAAATGACATAGAGAATAAGGGCATACTGAGATACTTATTTTTAAGAAGACAGTTCATAAATAAATCGTTTGGTCTAACTTTGGGACTTTAGCACTTGAAGCATGAACCTAAAGGGTACAAGTAACCAATATTCGCCGGGCTCATACCGGAAAAATAGGATTTTGCAATAAGTGCAAGTCTCTTTTTTTACCGATGGATCTTTTGGTCTATTTTTAGCACATATGTGCTTACTTGAAGTGGCAGTTAAAAGCCAATCAGGTTTTATTTGTATTTTCTTGGCCCTGTAATACTTGCGAAATGGTACACATTTTGGTTTAAGTATGTCATTTTGTCCAAAATTGAACAAAAATGATTCAAAATTCCATCAAACACTTGATTATTAAAATAAAATTGACTAAAGTCACTAATACTGGCAAAAGTTAATCGATTTTAATTACAAATATCAATAAATATGTTCTCAACAAAATATGATAAAACCACCCTCGAAATAAACTTTTTAAGGCGATCATCAGATCATCAAATTCCACATATTTGATGATCGGTAGTTGTAATTTTATTATCAAATAATTGCGAAGATTCAATATAAAGCTATACTCCTTGAAAACTCGTGACAATCCGGGACAAAAGATCTAAATCCGGGGACTGTCCCGGACAAACCTTCACGTATGGTCACCTTAGTATCGAAATAATTCGAGAGTGACCGCGAATTTTTAAATGTGTCCGTTACCAGAAATTGATTTGATTTATTTTCTAGATGCCTGTGGTGTATGTATCGAGGTCACCCACCCAACAGACCACATTCAGGATTAATTTAACTCAAATACTTCGGAAGCAAGCGCTAGTTGACATGACGTTGATTTGTACAACACATTCAATTCGAGTCCATAGAGCTATTTTATCAGCCAACAGCAAATATTTGGAAAAGGTCTTAACACATTTTCAAGACGACATCGTTCTTGTTTTAAAGGGCATCCACTTCCAAGCATTGAGGTATTATATGGAAACAACATTAAATGTACTTAGTACTTTTATATTAACCTTTTTTTTAATAGTGTTTAGGTATCTTCTGCTTCTAAAAGTGAGTTAAAAAAGTGTTTAGTGTTTCTATTAATTTTTAGTGAATTGTAGATTTAAATAGTTCTGGAAACAAGTTTGCAGCTGAAATATATTATTGGAACAATTAACATGTAACCATTTAGTTAGATAAAATGGTGCTTAGGAAAAGTTTAGTGATTATAATTATTTATAACTGCAGCACTGCAGTTATAAATAACTTGGTCTTTTTAATGGTATGTAGCAGTTAATAATACAATTTACAATGAATTTTTATCTTAAACTTTATATAAATATTATTGAATCTATACGGTTGCTGCACTCAGTCATGCACATTCATAGTTCAGCAATTACATCGAGTCAACAATGTTTTTGTTTCCATGTAAAATTATATTCTAGTTAATATTGAATATCAGTCATATTTAAACTAATTAGTAACTGTAAAATTTTTGCACATATAATTCAAAATGTATTTAGTATTCCACATTAATAATGCATTCATTGCTTGAGCTTTATTCGACATAACTATTTTGACTTTTCTCAACTCGATAAATAATCTTAAATTTTATTGCGTTACTTTTATTGATTTTATTGATATACGTTTTTTTAGGAATGTGTTTTAGTTTAAAATTATAGAATAACTAGTCATTACTACTTAGTCATCACTATTATCTTACTTCTATTAATTTTATCTAATTTTTAGTTTACATGAAACAACATTTCTGTCTACATATAAATTAAGTCGAGCTTTAATACTTATAAATAAAAAACCATCAAGAATATATATATATATATATATATATATATATATATATATATATATATATATATATATATATATATATTATAGAATTAAGATGTGATGAACCATAACTGTTTTCATTTATTTATCGAACTAAATTTACTTTTAATAATTTAAACAAATATTTATAGATTTATTTTTAATAGATCAAATAAATATTGATACTATTATTTGAGCTATATATATATATATATATAAACTTTGAACTCCCTAACAATATACAATATTATATATATTTAAACCTCATAAAAGCAGAATGTTAATAAATTATTAATTTTAATTTATATAATGCAAATGTAGGAAATATTACATTCGTTTAATATTGTTATTATATTATGATGAAAACAATATTTCAAAAATGATTCATTCATTAGAGAATTCATTAATTATTTAGGAACTATCTTATCAATCAAGTCGTTTGAGTATTCTGTTACTCGATATATTGTTTCTGCATCATCTTTTGTTAAATTATTTGCACATTGAAAAATATATAAAATATTATAATATTCTTATATATATGCTATATATATATATATATATATATATATATATATATGCATGCATAACTCTCCTTTATTTAAGTGTTGTGCTTTTAACATTACTTACAACTATGTTAATGAATTTTTATATTTTGGTACCAGCAACGATGAATCTTTGTCATCTATAAAGTATAAGATGTTCATTATGAAAACTAATAAAAAATGTTTTTAATAACATTAATATTATAAGAAATATTCAAAGAAATAAACCATATCGAGCCAGCAAACAGTACAAGAATAATTGAGAAGTAAAATTCATTTACCTAAAACTCTGATTCAAAACTACTTACAATTAGAATTTTTAATATGCATATAATTTTTATTTCACATTTTTCTGATTGAAAACTTAAGAATTTTTAAGAAATCTCTAATTTTTATATGAGCTATTATACTTTGATTTTTGTCATATAGCAGTTTTTGTTAGTCTAAATATACTGATTATATCGATCTCTCTTTATTCACTAACAATAAGTGGTATTTACAAAACTATGAAAATGAAAAATTTTTCCAAAATGTTTTATAGGGAAGGTCGTAATTTTAAGACACTCTTTGCCAAGTTGTTTTATCTTTATGAATTAATTAATCTAGTATTTGTTTTTTTTTTCTATTATTTTATTAACGATTAAGCAAAGTTATAAATTTATTTTTACATTCTGTTAAATACTCTCCATTTAGAGAGAATAGAAGAAAGCTTTTAGAGAATAAAATGCTATAATAAGTTATATGACAATCTTTGAAGATGATGAAATATTTTTTTTGTGAATTATTAAAAGTACTTTTATTATTTGAATATTACAAGGGGTCTTATCGCATTCATGTATTGTGGTTATACTGGAATAGAAGAGTCCGAAATTAAAGATTTGTTTGCTGCTGGAAAAATCTTAGGAGTTTATGGTCTTATTCAGATGGGAAAATTGCAAGGGTCAATGATGAAAGATACCAAGAGTGGTGAATTTGAGAAGTTTCAGCTTGGCGATACAGGTAAGTTTGAAAAAATATTTTTAAATTACATTATAAAAACTATGTTTGCGATTTATTTGTACTTCATTATACAGTATATGCAGTTATAAACTTTTTTCTAACATTGTTTGTTGTCACAATTTTTGTAGAATAAAGTAAAATTATCAAGTAGAAGTAGAACTTTATCTGTATACATCTAGAGATATAAATGACACTTCTTGAGAGTTTGATCTCATGTGCTATATAACTGTATACTTTATTTAGATCATATATATATATATGTATTATAGGTGAATCTACAATGGATCGCCCGATAGTTTTTATTCGGAGCAAACACAAGTACTTTGGTCCATCAAAGATTCCAATTGTTGTTGATGTGCAGCCACCAAAACCTACTTCTAAAGCACATATAATTCGAAAAGAAAATAAAATAACACCAGCACCACCAACACCACCCGAAAAAAAATTTAACATTGATGAGGCAAAAACTAGTGAACAAGTTTTAGATCAGACTCTTGGAGAGAAACCAGAAATTCTTCCTGGAGATGATGTTGAGATTCTCCGCATACCTTTTGAGCTCAAAAACAGTAAACCTGTTAGAAATCAAATCAAGGAATTTATCGGAGAAACGATGCCCGAATTGATTTTGAAGCCTAGGAGAGGTCGACCTAGCACCAAGCATAATACGGAACGCAGTTTGATCAAGAATAATAATATGTTCCAAATTACATTGCATAATTCGGATGACGCATTGCAAAACGAAGAGAACGCGTCAAAGAAAACAATTTCAAAAATGGAGAAGCAAATGTACGGTCGAGATATTCAACAACAATTTGCCATAGAACAAGCGGTCAGTAGTATTGCTGGACTGGACTCTCCTGATGATGAGGACTCTCCTCCTCGACATGAATTTAATCATCCTGTTATAAATCTCCAAAATGTTCACCAATTTATGAAAAAAGAAACTCCTCCTAAAAAATTATTACCAGATTTGAACATATTATCAGAAAAAGAATTTTATAAAACTCCTTCGAATCCGGCACCCATGAAGATCTCTAAAATTGAGGTTTTAAGTACTAATAAAAAGTCAGAGTGTGACAAGTTAGTTAACGCGAAAAATCCAAAGTATGAAAATGGACATGATTACAAAATCAAGATTTCAGAAGATTTACAGAAGATTACAGAATCAGATTTGCATTCAGATGAAACTAAAAACAAAGAATATGCAACAATTAATAAAAAACACGAACAGAATGAAGATCAGTCAGAAGTAAAACAGGCTGAAAATTCTTCAGTGGATTATGAAAGTGCTAATTTGATTCTTAATCAGTATGATTACAATTTGGACACTAGCTTATTTAGAAATACTGGAAATTTGAGTGATGAATACTTGCTGCAATCTGCTTTTCCTGATCTACAGATTGAATATAATTCCGATTCTAACACAATAAGTATTCCTGATCCACAAGAATCTAATTTCGCAAAAACTCAAAATACAGAAGCAAAATCAGGGGAAAATGAAACGCTGAACACAAATGGGACAACGGTAACAAATGTGTCTCAAAATACAGCAGAAGACAGAAGTAGCGATCATGAAGATACACATTCAAATCATTCATTAGTTTACTATGACTTTTGCAATGAAATGGCGTTGCCATGTAATTTCAGCCCTATACATGATGATTTTCTTTTCTCAAGTGATACTGATTTCTTCGATTCCGGCATTTTTGCAAATCCGCGTGCCGATGATGATTTGGAAGCTCTGATAATTGATAGTTATAGCAGACTAACTGACACTGGAGCTCCAGTTAACTGGATTAACGATAACAATGACAATGCATTTTTGGACACTGATCTCAGTCACGATAATGAGTGCCCAACACCGACAGATCAATCGAAAACGAGTGATAATGTTAGTGTTGGATCATGTTCATCTGGCCAAATGGCACACGAAAAAGTTGCAGGATATGAATGCGTCACTCCCACTGTGAACAATATTATGGATACGCCCTCACCCCCAGATGTTGACGAACTTTTTACATTCGATATAGATGCGGATGATTCGAATTCTCCTTTGAATATGGATTTTTCTCCTGAGTTTTTAGACGAAGATGTGGATTTCGATGTTCTTGAATTCCTAGAATCAACTGCAATTGCTACAAGTGATATGGAGCGAACTCCAGGGAGTTCTCCAACAATTTCTGGCTCAAATTCGTCTCCAGAAAATAGAACATCTTCTAGTTCCTCGTTTGACGACACGCCCAAGAAACAAAAATATCTTGATCTACAAGAAATTTGATATTTTAAACATTAGCACGAATCGGTTTTTTCTATTTATGTATTTGTATTAGCTTAATATATTTCCGTTGTATGTTTGATGATTTATTTCTATCCTATGCTAGTTATTATTGATAACACTGCGAAACACGACAAATTTTTCCTGATATGTTATGATAGTTTTTAAGTAATTCGAGGACGCTGATTCCGAAAACAATAATAGAAATTTGTAAACGGCCCTAGTTTTTGATATATGCCAATATGCTAGTTTTACCTCAAATTACAATAAAAAAATACTACATATTGCATTTTATGCTTTCAAAAGCCTTTTTATATGATTTTCGAGCATGGTCTGACTGATTTCTTCATAAGCCCTAACAATTTTCAGCCATCATGTGGATGTCCTACCTTCTTTCATATCGATCCTCTAAACTCCTGATGTCTTGGTGGATACTTACGCCCTGCTCTTTGCTAATATCTCCAAAATTTTCCAAAAACCGATCTGAATAAGAGCGCGGGTGATAAATTCAAATCAATTACATCAAATATATCGGTTTTTAATTCTTCCTGTCTTCGCTTTTAACGTTCATTTCTGCATCCATTATTTGATAGGCAGGAGATGTTGATGTTCTAGGTTGTTCATCATTAGCATGGGGGTTGTGTAGCTGATCATAAGTAGCTCTTAATACCATTGGGGTTGTGGTTTATGACCATTTGCTTCTATTTCCTGAATTTATTTCATTGGTATTTACCACAGAGAAGAAACAATCGTCGTGGTGATTCTGAGGTTTTCTCTAAATGATAGGTTTATTAAAATTATAGCACTTGTTTTTTATTCAGGATAATAACGTAAACACACTACGCAAGTTTTTCACATAGTATGAGGAACCCATGTTTCATCTTTATTGCGCAATTCAGTTTTAAAGTGGTTGAAATACAAAGTCTTTACGCAGTTCGACATAGGTTTCCGGTATTTGTCCAAAACATATTAATCACAGGTGTAAAAAAACTATGTGAATTATGCGTACAACGTCTTAGAGTCGAAGGTATACCCAAAACAGCAGATAGAACTCTTAATTATTCTTTAAACTGCAATAATTATAGCCGAATGACTAATTGTGGTCGTTCTCTAAAACTCAAGAACTTATATTACTCAAGAATATTTGAATTTAGCGTGCAATTCTAAGTAGATTTAAAAAAAAGTTCGAGGAAAAAAATAAAAGTGCCTTTTTTGTCGCGCAGTGAAATAACTTATATGCATTATTGGTTTTGATTTTAAAGAAATTTTAATCCTCGGAAGTCGCCAATAGTAGAGCCAAAATATATACATTTCAAAATAACCACTTGGAAATATTAACTTTCCGTAGGGTAAGTTATTGTAATGGGCCGAAAATCTAAATTGAAAATTTTTACATTTCTCGAAGTTTTGAAGGTTTCTGAACATTTTGGCATACCTCAGAAAAAATGGATGTGTGTGTGTATGTATGTATGGATACAAATTTCCAGTCACGTTTTCGGGAGCACGGATCAACCGATTTGAATGGTTCAAAAAACATTCGATTCCTATTGATAGGGAGATGAGCTGATTTGTTTTTGGCAAAGGCAGGTCCAACAGTTATAGAGATAAAGAGAAATGGCTGCAGAAAATAGAAATCGAGTTTTTGAGAGAACGGAGCATCCAATTTGAATGATCTAAAAAACATTCAATTAATAATGATTGGGAGAAGTGTTTATTAGTTTTTGGCAAAGACAGGCCCAGCCATTTCGAAGATAAGGAGCTAAATGTGTAAAAATGGCAGTTTTTGAGAGAACTAAGCGTACGATTTAAATGATTCAAATGATTTTGGAAAAAAAAATTTTTGCATTTTGGAAAAAAATTTTTTTTTGATTCATCTTTTAAAATATCAAAAACAATTCAGATTTTATTTTTAATTTTGACTATAGTTCTAATATACTTTAAACAAATAATTTCAACTTTGCAATTCAGTTTATATAATTCATATAAATATTAGACAATGTTAAAATATTAATTAAAAGTATTCCTCGAACATTCCGTTACGGTACGGGAAGTTCCAGCAATTTTTAGTCATTTGTTGTACGCCTGCTATGCTGAAAATACTGCCACCACAAATCCGTCAACGTGTTATGGGTTGCTTACGAACGAACTTAAATGGTTGATATCGAAATAAAACTATTTTTGTTCAACTTTGTCAATGTTTTTGCATCAATCAGGTCATGATTGATAATCTAATTAAAGGAATGATTTGAAGTTCTAATTAGTGAAAACTATTTGGATATGACATTTTGTCGCAAAATGTCACTTTTTGTTATTAACTTCCCGTAGGGTAAGTTATAGTAAACGCAAAAAAATCGAAAATAAATTTTTTTGCATTTTTCGACGTTTCAAAGGTTTCTGAATATTTTGGCATACCTTAGAAAAAATGGATGTATGTTAGTGTGTGTGTGTTCGGATACAAATTTTTGTCGACGATTTCGAGAACACCGATCAACCGATTTAAATAATTTAATAAACATTCGATTCGTACTGATAAGGAGACGTGCTGATTAGTTTTTGGTGGAGGCAAGTCTAGCCGTTCCGAAGATACGGGGCAAAAAGTGCCAAAAACGGTAACACGGTTTTTAAGAGAACAGAGCGTCCGATTTTAAAAATTCAAAATACATTTTACTTGTATTGACAAGATGAAGAATTGATCAAATTTTCATTAAGGCAGGTCTAGCGGTTTCGGTGATCTAATGAAAAAAGTAAAGCAAAAAGCCATTTGGCGGTCAAAAGTGATCATTAGACATATGCACATCAAATTATCAGATATTTTATAGAGATTTTTACAATAAGTATGAATTTTGTTTACATTCCTATGGGTTCCGTACCAATGTTTATCCGTTAGACGGCGACGCGGCGCTTACGAGCATTGACATTTCGTCTCTATGCAGTTAAAGCAGTACGATTGCTTTGAAAAAAAGTTCAGAATTTCCAAACTATGCCAAAATAAAGAAAACTTTTTTTTTCAAACAATTTTTTTTTAGTTTCTCAAAAATCTAATTTTTTCGAATTAAAATTTTTTCGAAAATGTTAATCGCTTTTAAAAAAATAATAAATTTTGGTACGGGAAGTTCCAACAATTTGCCTTAAGGCACGATGCCTTAATTGCCTTAAGACAGAATTCCACTTACAGCTAGTTTTATTTTATAATTTTGGCAGTTTCATTTTTTAATATATATTCTATATTTAATTATTTACCAATAAGATATCTTGCTTGGCCAAATGCCTACTACTTACACCTAGATCTTGAACACCATTCCGTAAGCTATACAAAAAGAATATGGCAATTAACAATCTGTTGTGATGATTATTATTTTTTTGTCCTGATTATTATCATACTGATGGTTATTAGAGGACAACCGAATGCCATTGGTCTCTTCTAGTTTTGATAAACTTTTAATAGAAGACAACCTTATTATTGTAAGTATAGAAATCACAAAAAATCGAAAATGAAAGTTTGTATATATCTTTACGTTTCAGAAGTTTCTGAAGATTTTGGTATACCTAAGAAAAAATGGATGTGTGTGAGTGTGTGTGTGTGCGGATACAATTTTTCGTCGACGATTTTGAAAACACGGACCAACCGATTTGAATAATTCAAAAACATTCGATTTCTATTGCTGGAAGCATGCTGATTAATTTTTCGTAAAAGCAGATCCGAACGTTTCGAAAATTTTGAGATTTTGAGATTTTGAGAGAATCCGATTTGAATGATTCAAAAAACATTTTACTTGTATTGACAAAGTGAACAACTGGTGAAAATTAGGAAGCAGGTGTTTTGGAAATGAAATCGAGAAAGTACAAAATTCCATTTGACGGTCAAAAATGATCATTAGACACATGCAAACAAATTATCAGATTTTTTATAGAGATTTTAATAATAAGTAGAAATTTTGTTCGCATTTCTATGGGTTTTATACCATAATTTATAATGATTAACCGCTAGACGGCGCGGCGCTTACGCGCTTTGATTTTTGTTTCTAAAACGGCCATGCAGTGCGATTGCTTTAAAAAAAGCAATATAAAAAATTAAGATTTTTCAAAAAAGTCTTTTGTTTTTTCAAAAAATTTTTTGCAGAAAATTTCACAATTCCTGAAAATCTAATTTAAAGTTTTCAAAAAATTGAAAAGCTTTTAAACAATTAAAAAATGATACGGAAAATTTCAGCAATTTGCCTTAAGGCACCACTAATTATCTACATTTTTATATTAGTGTTGTGAAAGAAACATGAGCATTTACAATACCGTTTGTTCAATGTTCCTGTAATTGCTAATTGCGTTTATTATTGAATAAAAATGGATTTTTTATACTAACAGTTTAGTTTCATAATGGACATAAATTTAAGAAATTTATTCAAGAGCTTAATTGCGACTATTCAAAGAGTCAGCATTATTAATCAAACTAAACATCTTATTGTTAGTGAAAGCCAAATTACGAGACTATTTGCATTATATGGCTGTAATAAACTATTATAGCTGTTAATAAATCAGAGAGAGATATTATATGTATATTATTATGAAGATATGCATTTCTTGTATTATTTTCTTCCGCTCATTAATATTTATTGCCCTTCTCAAATAACATATTCAAACTCTCATACATTTATTCATTTATTTATTTGGTACTTCAAAATACATTTAATTCATAAAATGATAATTTATGTAGTAGCAATTTTAAATTCATATTTTTTCCGTTTAGGAAAAAACGTGCCATGGAATACAAATACAAAATAATAACTAAGGTAAGGGGCCCAGTTTCTGACCTTTTTAGAGTGACGGTGGAGGTTAAACTATAATAATTAATATAAAACTTAACTTAATGAAGAAAATTATAATTTTATCTATTAGTTTAGGATTTTTAAAATAAAGTAATGTGCATAAAAAAATTATTTGAACTAAATTTATATTTTAAATTGACGTTTTAAAAATTGACATTAAGAGCTCCAGTTTCTGACCCTCAGAATTCTTCGTGTGGCAGTTTCTGACCCTGACCGTAGCCCAATTTCTGACCCTCAAATTTAATCAAACTGAAATTATTATTAAAATAAATAAATTAAATATTTATTCTAAAAATATACAGTTTGTTAAAATTTAACGTATAAATAGTTCAAGTCTTGTTATAACATATTACACAAACTAAAAAATTAAAATTAATTATTTAAATTACTTGGACTTTTTTTTTATTTTAAGAGCTTTTTGTTTCTTTTTTTCTTCAAGTTTTTTTTTTTTAATTATTTTTTCTGCCTCCTTGATGGCTTTATTTTTGGACCTTTCAGCTTTTTTCAATTCTTTTTCTTCTTCTAATTTTCATTTAATTAATTGTAATTGTATAATTGTATAATAATAAAAATATTAGTAAACTAAAACAGTCATAATTTAAGCGTTGATAAAACTGACATTTTTTTATTAATAATTTTATCACTTAAAAGATGTATTTACAAGATTTAAATACAATCTTTCATTTATACCAATGAATATTAAATGTAAATTTATCACTTTACTACGAAAAATAGTAAAAAAAATATAAGATAACAATAAATATTATTATTTTTACATTTAATGAACAAGTGACTAAAAACATGTGACAGATAACCTAGCTTTTAGAAGGTTAGAATTGCAGGGTCAACAACTGTGACATACACTTAAAATTGAGCCTAGTTATTGACCCTCAAATTTCAGTAATAAAACTAAATTTAATATGTTTTATAAATATTTTAAAATAAATTTTAATTAATTATTGACTTATTTGTATATTTTTAGTTAGATTTTCGTACTTACATCATAATTAGTGCACGAACTCAATTGTCGTAGCTCCTTACATAAACTGTTTAGACTAAAGCTAAAAAATGGCTTCCACAGTCACTTTTGGTTTAAATTTTTTTTTTTATTTAGTTAATATTTTTTATATTTTTTTAATTGACATTAATTAGGCATAGAATAAATTACTGTCAATTAAGAAAAAATTTATTTTTACATTAAATGTATAGTTTTTTAATTAATTCCAAAAAAAGTTGAAAAGGTCAGAAACTGGGCCAGGGTCAATAACTGGGTCTTTTACCTTATTTCGGAATGATTTTATTTTTGTTTTTGAGGATTTGCGTCAACATAAATTTGCATTTACATTTTATGGTGAATAAAACTTTTATCCTTATAAAATTAATTTATAATATAGCTAATAACTAGTGGTGCATAGCATCGTGCCTTAAGGGAAATTGCTGGAACTTTCCGTACCAAAAATTCAAATTTTTACAAAAGCTATATTTTTTTGGGAATTTTGAAAATATTAGATTTGCGAGAATTTTGAAGTTTTTTTTTACTTTTTTTATTGGATTTTTGAAAATGCTATACCTGCCTTTCCAACAACTTAATCAGTGAAAAATGTTTTTTCTCACTATAAAATAAAATGTTTTTTGAATCATTCAAATTGAAGGCTCTGTTTTCTCAAAAACTGATTTACCATTTACGAGAGTTTTATCATTGAAAGGACTCGACTTTTGCCTTTGCCAAAAACTAATTTGTATCCGCATGCAAACACACACTCATATATCATTTTTTTCTAAGGTATGCTAAAATGTTCAGAGGCCTTTGAAATCTAAAAATATATAAGAATTTTTATTTTAGATTTTTTGCGATTACTGGAACTTACCCTACGGGAAGTTAACAATGAATTCTCAATCCATTTACAAATGATTTTTAATCGTTACTTACCGTAGGGTAAGTTATAGTAATGGCAAAAAAATCAAAAATAAAAACTTTATATATCTTTACGTTTGAAAGGTTGTGCAAAAAATGCTTTTACAAAAAATTTCATAATTTTGAAAATTTTCAAAAAAATTCAAAATGTTTAAAAAAATTTAAAGTTTCAAAAAATTCAAATTCTTGAAATTTTTTATTTACAACAAAAATCTTAATTTTGAAAAATCTCAAAAAATATTGATTTCTTACAAAAAAAACATTTAGACTATTTTCGCTTGGATTGCTCTCTATATTCTATGTAAAAACCTACTACTACTTTGAATTATTGAACCTTCTGATTGAAATCCCATAGTTCTAACCACCAATACACGTGAGAGCCACTTACGAATCAATTACGATTGACAACATTTTTTGGAATCCCACCAACAATAAGTGACAAAATTTAAGTGAAATTAAATTCCATATCGATTGCTTCAATTTATGACTCATGCGTATAATGTAAATATTATATTAATAAGCACGAAAACGTTAATGTGATTTTATTGCCCGTGAAAGTTTAGCATCAATACATTATCCGTCGTCGAAATTACTTTGTTAGCAATAGAAATTCGATGTGTTAGACATCATCCGTACGTGAGATAAGAGAAATCTCATTGCACTTTTGCACATTCGTCTCATGTTAAAATCAGGCAGCAAGTGATATGCGAAACTAATTGAATAACAAAGAATTTTGAAGAAGAAATTTACTCAACAAAGATTTATTTTTTTATGATCATGAAATACTTCAGACTGGGTGTAAGATTTTTTTTTTAACAGCAATCAGAACCGTACGTCCTATAAGCTGTTGGGCTCCTTACGTCGTATTTTTTAGATGGTAACCCAATGGTTAAACAATCCATATTTGACGATTTTGTTATTAGAATCAATCTAATAGGTCTGACTTTTTTTATTGGTGCAGCAATGCCTGGCAAGGGCTATTTTCACTTGGAAACATATTGCTATCTATATTTCCAAGTAAAAATCGTTGTCACTGGGTGTAAGATTATGGAACCAATTTTCCGGTAAAATATAAATGCTATGGTAACTCTATGTTATTGGTTGATAGTTAGAATTAGCTATGTACTTGCTATGCGATCAGGCGTTTTACACATAAAACCATAATGAGACTTCAGAAAGATGCACTTATGATAAAATAGTTTTTAGTAAGGTGACCATACGTCCCGGTTTGGCTGGGATAGTCCCAGATTTGCACCTTGTGCCCCGTTTTTTTTAAAGCATTATTTGCCCCGGATTTAGATATTTTCGCTCTTATAAGATATAATATACCATATAATAGAATAATGAAGTTCTTACATAACTAAAAATTACCGCCCCGGTTTTGACTTAAATAAATGAGGCCACCTTATTTTTAGACATTTGGGCACTTTTTAGGTTAGGTTTTATGTGTGAAATGCCTGATCATACAACAAATACATAGCTATTTGACAGATCTTACTATCAGTTCATACGAAGATAGACCCATAATATAGCGTTACCATAGCAATTTTATTTTATCGGAAAATAGGGGTCAACCCTATAAAAATGTCATATAGAGTGGATTTGATTTATATTACACTAGTTTTGATCATTATCTGGCTACTTATTAGTGCATTTTTCCTTAAAAAATATATAACTCATGATTTTGTTCAACTTCTCGTAGGGTAAGTTATGGAATTGCAAAAAAACGAAAATTGTTACATATCTTTACGTTTTAAATGTTTCTGGACATTTTGGCACACCTTAGAAATTTTTTATATACATATATGTGTGTATGTATTTTTGCAGGAATGTTTTCATATTTTTACGTTTGAAATGATTTTGAATATTTGGCACACCTTAGAAAAAAATTATGTAGGTGTGTATGTATTTTGGATACATTTGTTTGTCAACGATTTCGGGCGCACAGATCAACCGATTTGAATGATTCAAAAAGCATTCGATTCCAATTCCAATAGGAGAACGTTCTGATCAGTTTCTGGCAAAGACAGGTCTACCTGTTGTGGAGATACGGAGCAAAAGTTACAGAAAATGGGAATTCAAAATTCATATTGATTCAAAATACATTCGATTCGTGTTGACTGGTTACTTTTTGGAAAAGAATGGTCCACCCGTTGTGGAGAGCAAAAAGTGCTAAAGCAAAGCTCACTTTTGAGAAAACGGAGCATCCGATTCGAATGATTCAAAAAACATTGTGTTAACTGCGTAACGAAACTGTTAGTTCTTGGGAAAGAAGAATTTCAAAATTTTTATTTTTTAATTTCCAAAATATATTTTTTAAATATCGTAAATTACTCGGATTTTAATTTTAATTTTAGTTGGAATTCTTAAACTCACTCATATACTTGAGATAAATAATTTTTACTTTGAAATTCAGTTCATATAATATTTAGAAATACGAGATAAGATCCTCCATTTTAACTTTGCTTGATTAAGTTTTGTTTATTTACTTTTATGTGAGCATCTATAAACGTCGTCGTCCAATTTATAAGCCCTTATGATTTATCTATAAAATACGAATATTGAAAGTTACAGTATTCATAATAATCTATTTGAAAACATTTAAAATTTCTCAAATACTTCATTATAGAACGGGAAGTTCCAGCAATTTGCCTTAAGGCACGATGCCATGCTCCACTAGTCTTAATTGCTTTTAATAAATAATTTCTAATTTAATACTAGTTCAAGTTAACGCATAATATAGCATTCTCTGCAATTATATGTAAGCGCAGGAAATGAGGTAATGTCCCGCTAATCAAACCTATCCTAAAATATGTGGGAGTTCTTTGTCAATTTTATATTGTATCTTTTCACTATAAATACTGTAGCAGACGTATTATTGCAATTACCATTATACATTTAATCCATCATGGTGGTGCAATAATTATTGTTCATCGATACGATATTTTTTATACAAATCGATACGATATTTTTTTATACAAATCGATACGATATTATATTTACTACAAGTTACCAAAAAGTATTAAATGCAAAAATGAATATTTTTTTATTAGCTGATAGGGAGAATTTTAGATTTTTAATTTATTACTCTTTTTTTTAGTATTAAAGTGACGTCACTTGCTGAACGAGAGTTGCCGACAATCGTGGAATTTCCCGATTGATTAAATGTAATATGTCATATGTTCTATTTTAATGATATTAATGATATTTTATAATATTTATCATAATAGTTATCACTTTTGTTATGAAAAATTATCTGTGATAGTTGTATTTAATAATGTAATGACAATTATTAATAACGTTTTTTCATACATTCAATTTGGTAGGAAAAAAATAATATGTAAGATTTTTTATAAGTATATTAAAAGTGAATGAATTAGAAAATAATTTGGAATTTTATTCAATTGGAAGTGAAAGTTATCATTTTATTGGCCAATATTTTGTTAATATTAATATCAAATATATATTATTATTTGAAAATATGCTTTGCACAAGTTATTTTGTTGCAACGGTTCATAGCAGCTTTGTATCATATTTGTGTTTAGAGTAAAAATATTTTTTATTTACATATCAACTTACAACGGTCGAAATGTTATATATTTAGAAGTAAAACAAGTTAAAAATTTTAATTATGATAATCACTTACAAAGCATAAACAGCATGAAAATAATAGATTTATGTAACAGTTATCTTAAGCAAATATTATGCCATAATCAAATTTTAGTCAAAATTTAACATGTCTTTTTTCATACATCGCTGCGAAACGGTTGAGAGGTTTATTATAATTTTAATTCAATTTCCTTATTAATTAAGCAAAAAATCACAAAATACTTTAATGGGGAAGAAGAGTCTAGTAAGATCTGAATTTAAATAAAAATTCTACAAATTTTCAAAAAATTTCGGATTTTTTAAGATTTTTGTAGGTACTAAAACTACAAGTGCTGTAGGGTGGGGGAAAGAAAATAATTTTAAATATCACCGAGGGAGGGGGGTTCAAAATTTCTTAGAAATCGATCACGTGATTAATGGATGCCCCTTTATCGTATATTGCCCAATGATATACAAATTTTAATTATTTTAGCCTAGATATAAAAGATCTGCATGGCGACAGGAATATAGTTTTTGCTCCCCAGTAGATATTGAATGAGGAACTCCAACTTCTTCGTTTATTACAAAACTATTAAATAGAATACAAAAGACTTTCTTCGGATAAGAATTAACTTTTAGTACGCAAAGACTATTAAAATTTATTAGTGGCGAACGACGTTAATGGCGAAATGGCGCTATTATCTAAAACTATTTTATCTTTGTCTAAGTACCCGACCGTTATCAATCTTAACATTTTAAAATTTCTCCAAGTTTTCAGTTTTCTTCCATTTTTCCCAAAAAACAAATTTTACCACCGTAGCTACTAACAAATTCCATTTGGACTCATTAGTCAAATTCTTAAAAGTTTTAAACGTGTGTGTGTGTATGTGTGCATGTGAATAGATTTTTTGCCGTAAATCCACGTTTTCTCAAAAACGGCTGGACCGATTTCAAAAATTTAAAAGCCATTCGAAGTATCTCGATGAGGACTATCGTTTGTCAGTTTTGCGCTGCGATCGGCCGAGCCGTTTCTTTGTAAATCGCAGAAAAGTGAAATTTTTTTTGTCCACGTTTTAGCCTGCAATTTTCAATCGATTATGAAAATTCAAAAACCGTTCGAAAAATATTGGTTGGGAATCGTGCTGATTAGTTTTTGGTAAAGATCGGTTTTCTTGTAATAAAGTGTTAAAAAAAATTTTTTTGACGATTTTTATTATTATTTTTTTGGCGATAGATACCATAGTCTTCTAGATCATACTAAAATTTTACGGCCCTACGACAACTTTAACTTTAAAAATTCGTCAAAGTTTGCAAAAATTGGTTTCGTTTTTTTGGCATTTGTCAAAATTAGACCTTTGATTGACGTTTCCTCAAAAACGCCTGAACCGATTTCAGAAATTTAAAAGCCATTTGATGTATCGAAGTTCATGTAACTTGCCTCAAGGCAAAATACTAATACCAACTAGTTTTTTTTTGTTGGCATACTTATACCATGGGCAAAAAGACATAGTACTATTTCGCAATCCCTACAGGGCAATTCATTGGAGTCCAAGAAAAACTAGTTGTAAGTGAAATTCTGTCTTAAGGCAATTAAGGCATCGTACCTTAAGGCAAATTGCTGGAACTTCCCGTACAAAATATTATTATATTTTCAAAAACAATTAACATTTTTGAAAATAATTTACTTCGAAAAAATTAGATTTTTGACAAACTAGGAATTAGACAAAAAAATACTTTCTTGAAAAAAAAATTTTTTTTGAAAAAAAAATGTTTTCTTTATTTTGACATATTTTGGAAATTCTGAACTTTTTTTCAAAGCAATCGTACTGCTTTAACTGCATAGAGACGAAATATCAAAGCGCGTAAGCGCCGCGTCGCCGTCTAACGGGTAAACATTGGTATCGAACCCATAGGAATGCAAACAAAATTTATACTTCTTGTTAAAATCTCTATAAAATATCTGATAATTTGATGTGCATATGTCTAATAATCATTTTTGACCGCCAAATGGCTCATTTTTTTACTTTTTTCTCCATATCTCCGATGTCGTTGCATCTGCCTTTCCAAAAATTTAAACAGTTCTTTATATAGTCAATACAAATAAAATGTTCAGAAAGTTTTGAAACGTAAAGATATAGAAAAATTTTCATTTTCGATTTTTTTGCGATTACTATAACTTGCCCTACGGGAAGTTAAAATGAAACCTGTCATACCGATTTATTAGTCGTATGTGGTTTTTGAATAATTTATTTTTATTGTTATCCATTATGAAAATAAAACGCCACATACTCCTAGTATACTAATTTTCTATTTGTTATTATCAAATTTTCTATAATATTATAATTTTATATACGACGTCAGTTTGATTCTTAACTGCATAATATTTTGCATTCAATGTATAACTAGAGTGGTTTACTAGCTCCTGTTGTGTGACGTGACATCATTGGCCATGATTTTTGGCCAAATATGGCAATACCTAGATAAGGTCAATAATGCTCAAAAATAATGCAATTTCAGTTATCGGTAGGCACTCGAGGTGGTAGGAACTGTTCGTCGGTCATCGGTCGTCGGTCGAATTTTGCCGAGTGCCCTTATGATCGAGTGATGGTCGCCGCGTGTGTAGTGTGTGATATAATAAATATTTGACAATAAAATGGTGATTTTTAGATTTATCTTATTAATTGTTGCTTTACTGTCACCCCTTCTACAACGCGGTGAGTGTGTACCGTGTAATACGTAAATCGCGCTTTAAAAAACTCGGATTTAACCTACAATCCAGGCAAATTCATTAGACGGGAAACCGTGCTCTAAGAAACTCAAATTTAGTACAAATCGCTGCGATATTACATAATTTTCGCAATTCAATTTCAATAACTATTTTTTTTTATAATTTTTATCCTTTATCAATACGGCCTGGGCATTTGATTTTTTGTACAAAAATGTTTGTAGGATTTTTTTTCTTATTCTTATAATAATGTATCTCGCTAGTTTTCACTTATTATTTTAGTAGTAAAGTCTATTTAACTTCCCGTAGGGTAAGTTATAGCAATTGCAAAAAAAATCAAAAATGAAAATTGTTATTTATCTTTACGTTTCAAAGGTTTCTGAACATTTTAACATACCTTATGTTAGAAAAAATTATGGATGTGTGTATGTGTATGTATGTGTGCGTGCGTGTGTGCGGATACAAATTTTCGTCGACATTTCGGGAACACAGTTCAACCGATTTGAATAATTCAAAAAACATTTGATTCCTATTGATAAGGAGACGTGCGTGATTAGTTTTTGGCAAAGACAAGTCCAGCCATTCCGAAGATACGGAGCAAAAAGTGCCAACAATTTTAATTTAGTTTTTGAGATTGGAGCGTCCGATTTGAATAATTCAAAAAATATTTTATTTGTATTAACAAAATGAAGAACTGATTAATATAATTTTTGGAAAGGCAGGTCCAGCGGTATCGGATATCCAATACATTATATTGTTTACATATATGTAAAAAGAGCCATTTGGCGGTCAAAAATGATCATAAGACATACGCACCTTAAATTATCAGATATTTTATAGAAATTTTAATAAGTAAAATTTTGTTCAAATTTCTATGATTCCGTAATTTAATCGTTAAACTGCTAAATGCGGCGTTTACGCGCTTCGATATTTTGTCTCTAAAATAGCTACGCAGCGTGAGAATACATTCAAGATTTTCAAAAAAAAAAATCGAGTTTAACAAAAATTCAAAATTTAAAAAATATTTCAAAATTCCCAAAAATCAAGTTTATTCAAAGTTTTCGAAAAAAAACTTAACCACTTCATGTTCACATTTTTTAAAAGTTTACTTAAAACAAATTATCATATTTTTTATTATTGCAATATGTTTAGAATGTTATTACTATGAGATAAAAAATTAAAAAAAGTTTTTTTGGTATGGTTTAGTTTATTATTAATATATAGTAAAATATAATATAAAATTTTATAAGTCTCTTTTGGTGAGCTGATCGTCCAACAAGTTGCGATAAGTTCAAAAATTTCTATAAACTCATAATCATGTGCAAATTCGCCAGTTTTGCGAGAACGAACTACGCTACACCATAAGCATGAAGCGGTTAGTCCAGTGGTTTCCAACCTTTTCTTCCTTGTGCCCTCCTTTTGAAAGAAAAAAATATTGCGTTCCCTAATTTCTAACAATTTAATTTAAATTATCTTTTGCTTATTAACTTCCCGTAGGGTAAGTTATTGTAATGGGCCGAAAATCGAAATTGAAAATTTTTACATTTCTCGACGTTTCGAGGGTTTCTGAACATTTTGGCATACTTCAGAAAAAATGGATGTGTGTGTGTATGTATGTATGGATACAAATTTCCAGTCACGTTTTCGGGAGCACGGATCAACCGATTTGAATGGTTCAAAAAACATTCGATTCCTATTGATAGGGAGAAGAGCTGATTAGTTTTTGGCAAAGGCAGGTCCAGCCGTTTCGGAGATACGGAGCAAAGAGTGCAAAAAATAGAAATCGACTTTTTGAGAGAGCGGAGTATCCGATTTGAATGATCTAAAAAACATTCAATTACTAATGATTGGGAGAAGTGTTTACTAGTTTTTGGCAAAGGCAGGCCCAGCCATTTCGAAGATACGGAGCTAAATATGTAAAAAATGGAAGTTTTTGAGGAAACTAAGCGTCCGATTTAAATGATTCAAAGAACTTTCTGCTTGTCTTAACAAAATAATTGATTTTGGAAAAAAAAAATTTGTTTTGTTTCAACTTTTTTTTTCAAAAAAATTTTTTTTTGTATATCGAAAATAATTTAGATTTTATTTTTAATTCTAATATACTTTAAACAAATAATTTCAACTTTGCAGTCCAGTTTATATAATTCTTATAAATATTAGACAATGTTACAATATTAATAATAATCTATTTGAAAACATTATGTATTCGTCGAACATTTCGTTACGGTACGGGAAGTTCCAGCAATTTACCTTAAGGCACGATGCGTATACCCCACTAGTTTTCATTATTTAAATTAGCTTATCTTTTGTTTATAGACCTGCAGACCACTCGGCTACAAACGCAAAAACCAAATATATTTTGATTACTCCAAAAGTATAGTTATTTTATGTTGTTACATTTGTCCTGACAAAATTGCCGCGAGGATCGTGGATTTCTTGCCACTCAACATTTAAAAATAATATTTTTGAAATAACTTCGCCCTTTCCCTGGAATAATATGGCGTCCTACATTTTGAAAATTGTTGGGTTAGTCTATTTTAAAAATTCCAATTTCGGTACGGGAAGTTGTAGCAATTTGCCTTAAGGGGCACAACTAGTGTGAAATTTTCGAAAAATCGAATTTTCAGTTTTTTCATATTTCGATAGGTTGTTATACCTTTAAAAATAACATACCAAAATTTTAAATCGATATCTTAAATAGTTTTGGAGTTATAGCCATTTAAAGAGTATATATATAGTATATAGTATATCGATCATTTTATCTTTAAACGCGTTTTTTTCGAAACAGCATTTTCCGAATTTGCTGCAGCGATTACTCAAAAACAAATGATCCGATCACTACCAATTTTGTTTTACATGTTCTATATTTAGTTCTCCGTAATATGAACTATCGATTTCTTGTTTTTTTTTTTTTTTTTTTTTTTTATCTTACATACTACATATATTTTACTTTTTCTTTACATATTTTTACTATTTATTACATTTTTCTTTACGAATATTTCTTCCAAGGGCAGGTCCGTGGGTTGAGTTGAAAATGCACTCAATCATGGTTGCACGATGTCAGAGACTTTACATTTTTCTGTTGTATAGGGATACAAATTCGACTTCCTTTTTTTGTATTTCAAAGCGATACCATCTTAGTACCTCTTTACTTCCAAGTGGCGTGTTGCCACTACAGCTTTGCCCACGAAAGGCTATTTTCACTTGAAATCATATTTGAAATCTATGATTTCAAGTGAAAATTTGGTATCAAGCTGTTTTGATACCGAACCGGCCGAGGTTGGATTCGAACCCGGGACTAGGATTTGCTAGCCCACGTTCTTACCACGGGACCACGACCGGTCCACGATCGGATCAAAAATCGAATTTTGGCAGTCCAAAAACGACCAAAATTTTGGGTAAAATTCGACTTTTTTTAAAAAAAAACGCCGTCATTTTGTCAATTGTTGATCTTTATTTTTTATCGTAGTTCACTTTACAGACAATATTATCTAGTTTAACGAGAATTTTTTTTTTAAATTTCATCCCCGTAGAAGGCCGGAATCACTGCAGCAGTGAAGGGCCTTTTTCTTGTCGCGCCGTTGGATATCGACGATAACTTAAAAAATATTCAATTTTTTTCTTAAAAAATTTTACTATGTATTCTTGAAACATGTATAAATATATTCCTAAAATTTTGAAATGATCGATGACGTAGTTTTTTTAATATAAATTCCCAAAAATCACCTTTTTTTAGGCGGTTACACTAGTTGTGCCCCTTAAGGCCCGATGCCATGCACCACTAGTTTGAACTATTCTTATCCGAAACGAAAGAATGAATTCTGGAAGTCAGTGTGAAATTCGCGCATGAACCTCTTAAATCTTCTAATCCAATCCAATCCAATCCAATCCAATCCAATCCGTCTTTAATTCTAATAAGCGAACGGTGTCCGCTTAGCACGGTAGTGGGGCCGCGTTCTTCACAACAATATCAGTAGAATCTCCAATGCTGTAGTATGTCCCAACGGCTTGTCCAAGCGCGTACTACACAAGACAAATAAATAAATAATAAAAGTCTCCTGTAAGAGATTATATATGTATTCCGTATCTCCTTGTTTTGATTGAATGGCCGGCGAAAGTACACTGGACTCTGTTGCGTTTCAATCCTAACCTCAAAACGCACGGCGGACTTGGGCTAACAACTTACAACTTACACACAGTACCGTTTGTAACTCCGAGCGCGTTGCACGTGCCTCTTGTTTCACTAACGAAATAAAATGACCGCATTAAAGAGAGCTGTATTTTAGGTGGACGTCACTTAAGATCGATCGGTAAGTGACGCGAGGCTAAAGAAGTTTCACTTCGATACAGTCTGTGATAACTGGATACACCTCCCAAACCGCAGTGTGATAAATTAATTGGTGGTGCTTGATGATAATAGTGAATTTAATAAAATATTAGTTGCTGTGATATCATTTGACGAGTGTTAGTTTTGAATTAATTACAAGTGCAAAGTTTAATTTACTGATTGATATACTTAAGTGAACTTTAACACGAACAAATAGAGGATTTACATTTGCATCGTATGCGTATGCAACGGATCTGTCTTCGGAATATATCGGTGAGTGAGTAATATATAGTCTTTTTTAATTTTTATATTATTAACTTCCCGTAGGGTAAGTTATAGTAATCGCAAAAAAATCGAAAATGAAAATTTTTATATATCTTTACGTTTCAGAGGTTTCTGAATATTTTGGCATACCTTAGAAAAAATGGATGTATGTGTGTGTGTGTGTGTGTGTGTGTGTGTGTGTGTGTGTGCGTGTGTGTATGTATGTGCGGATACAAATTTTCGTCGACGATTTCGGGAACACGGATCAACCGATTTGAATAATTCAAAAAACATTCGATTCGTATTGATAAGGAGACGTGCTGATTAGTTTTTGGCAAAGGCAGGTCTAGCCGTTCCGGAGATACGGGGCAAAAAGTGCCGAAAACGGTAACTCAGTTTTTAAGAGAACGGAGCGTCCGATTTTAATAATTCAAAAAACATTTTACTTGTATTGACAAGATAAAGAATTGATCATATTTTCATAAAGGCAGGTCTAGCGGTTTCGGAGATATAACGAAAAAAGTAAAAAAAAATGCCATTTGGCGGTCAAAAATGATCATTAGACATATGCACATCAAATTTTCAGATATTTTATAGAGATTTTAACAATAAGTATAAATTTTGTTTATTTTCCTATGGGTTCCGTATCAATGTTTACCCGTTAGACAGCGACGCCGCGCTTACGCGCTTTATATTTCGTCTCTATGCAGTTAAAGCAGTACGATTGCTCTGAAAAACAAGTTCAGATCTTCCAAAATATGTCAAAATAAAAAAAACATTTTTCTTAAAAAAAAAAAAAAAATTTTTTTTAAAAAAATTTTTTTTTTTAAAAAATTTTTTTTTCAAAAAAAAGTAATTTTTTGTCCAATTTATAGTTTCTCAAAAATCTTATTTTTTCGAAGTAAATTTTTTTCAATTTTTCAATTTTAATCGTTTTTAAAAAAAATAATAATTTTTGATACGGGAAGTTCCAGCAATTTGCCTTAAGGCACGATGCCCTAATTGCCTTAAGACAGAATTCCACTTACAGCTAGTTTAAATCACAATTTGACAGTAATTTATATGGAGTAATTATAAAAAATTATTTAGAGAGGTTGCCTAGTGGTAGGCCTTTCTATTGTAGGTAAATTCTATTACCATTTGTGATGAACTTACTAGCAATTTTAACATAAATACTTATTCAAGTAATATATATGTATGTATGTATGTATATATATATATATATATATATATATATATATATATATATATATATGTTCAATTTGAGTTTAAAACTCGGGCGTAACATCAATAAAAATAGTATGAGAGTTTTTTTAAAAAGTTTATTTATTTAAAATCCATACGTTTCGGCTAGCATCTTAGCCATCATTCAGTGGTAATCAAATTAATTATAAAAATTAAAACTAAATAAAAATGTAAGAAATTTCATAGAAAAACAATAATATTTCTAATAATAATAAAAAAACACAATTTTGTATCCTAATATATATCCCATATGGTCTAGTGGCTAGGATACCTGGCTTTCACCCAGGAGGCTCGGGTTCGATTCCCGGTATGGAAATAACTTCGTATATTTAACATTTTAGGACCGGCCGTGGTCCCGTGGTAAGAACGTGGGCTAGCAAATCCTAGTCCCGGGTTCGAATCCAACCTCGGTCGGTTCGGTATCAAAACAGCTTGATACCAAATTTTCACTTGAAATCATAGATTTCAAATATGTTTTCAAGTGAAAATGGCCTTTCGTGGGCATAGCTGTAGCGGCAACATGCCACTTGGAAGTAAAGAGGTACTAAGATTGTATCGCTTTGAAATACAAAAAGGAAGTCGATTTGTATCCCTATACAACAGAAAAATGTAAAGGCTCTGACATCGTGCAACCATGATTGAGTGCATTTTCAACTCAACCCACGGACCTGCCCTTGGAAGAAATATTCGTAAAGAAAAATGTAATAAACAGTAAAAATATGTAAAGAAAAAGTAAAATATATGTAGTATGTAAGATAAAAAGAAAAAATAATTAGTAATAAAGTTAAAAAAAAAAAAAAAAAAAAAAATATAGCATATGAAACCATTATTAATCCATGGTATGAGTATGTTCACATTGATAAAATATATATTTTTTAACATCACAAATGGTCAAACACACTAATAACCATGATAACTTACCAAGTTGTCGAAACTATGTATTTACCCTTCGATGAATGATGGCTAAGATGCTAGCCGAAACGTATAGATTTTAAATAAACTTTTTAAAAGACACTCATACTATCTTTATCGATGTTACGCCCGAATTTTAAACTCAAATTAAACATATATATCATCAAATTCAAGGCTATTCATATATATATATATATATATATATATATATATATATATATATATTTACAGTTTTTACAGTTTGTCATTTGAATTATATGAAAAACTACGCTATTTTTTTACTTACTATCTTTTAAGTATTTTATAGGCTATATATTTCAAAAAAAATATAATAAATAATAATTTGTTATATATTATATATCCGAATCTGTTGATGGTGCCCCTTCAACATTGCGCCCACATTTTTCGCAAGTATTTTTAAGACATACCGTAATTGATACGTAATAATTACAAACAAATATTTAAAAAGGTTCAAAGAAAATGCTGCCTCATCGTTGATCAACTGAGGTAGTTAGTAGTTTTGATTTTTCATAAAAACTATATAAAATTATAACCGAAAATTAAAAATAATTAAATGTTATCATTTTAAATCTTCAAGAAAATAAATTTATTAAACTATTTTATTAGTTTTCAAATAAATTTAAAGTTAAATTTTGTAAAATGTATGATATATATATATATATATATATATATATATATATATAAAAAAAAATAATTAGCAGCCCATTCGTTGAAATAAAAAAATTAAAAAAAAAACATGTTTTATTAATTAAACGTTTCGTCACTTGATGTGTGTCAACATTCAGCAAATCTAAAATACTTTATACAAAACATTAATGGAAAAATATAATGCCAAACCTTAGACAAATCTGTAAATTTTTCCAGAGTTTTTGGAATATCACTCAATTCGCTATGCATAACACAACTTCGTTAAAAATCGGAATTTGATCCGTAATTTTTTTATATATTTTTTAACAGCAATCAGAACCTTACGTCCTATGAGCTGTTGGGCTGAAACTTCTCCTTACTTCGTATTTTTAGATGGTAACCCAATGGTTAATCCATCCATATTTGATGATTTTTGTTATTAGAATTAATTTAATAGGGCTGACTTTTTATTGGTACAGCAATGCCGGGCAAGCGCTATTTTCACTTGAAAACATATTGCTAACTATATTTCCAAGTGAAAATCGTTGTCACTGTTGCCTGACAACAGGCTGCACGAAGTGGGTATCGAACCCGGAACCTCTGAAACAAGTCCCGTCGCTCTTAACCGCTTACCTACAAGCGAGCCCTGATCCGTAAATAAAAAAAAAATTCATGAAGATGTTCACTCAAAATTTTAACAAAATCAGATTAGGTTGGCACTAGCAATGACTATCAATATGTCCCAGGAACATTTATGTAGTGGTTATGTATGCGTTGTAGTGGTAAATTGTCAATTCAATTAGTGTTAGCCGCCCCTTTCATTTCTAATATTTTTCTCGAAATATCTTTTGGCTAAACGTTTGCCGGGCTAGCTAGTATATATATATAATATATATATGAATTTATAATTTGCCTAAAATAAATTGAAAAAAATAGCAAAATATTAAAAAGAGCCACAGTTAATTCATGTGTTCGTCCTGATAATTGTGTTTTTTTAGTCTCTGCCGATGTGTGATATTGTAGTAGAGCATTTGTTAATAATATCTATATCTCAAAATACTTAAGATTTTATGTTGACACTTGACATCCATATCAGTAAAAAGAAATTCGTCATAACGGTTGCCCTTAATTGTTCGAATTATCGCTCATTAACTATTGTTGTACCAAAGGTTCTATCCACAAAATCATATGAACAATCATTAATTGATGACTCGTAATAAATATCATATATAGTTATATATATATATATATATATATATATATATATATATATATATATATATACATACATACATATACAATGAAATGTTTTTAGCGATCCATCCAATAATTTAAAAAAATTAATGTTTTTATGAATAGCATACGTTTTGAGTCTTGGTTCGACCCATCTTCAGTGCATACAAATAATATTCATACGAAACACAAAAATGAGAAGCCTTACTTAATATATGCACATAGTTATAAAACAAACAAAACATAAATAGTTACATCAAGTAAATAAAATAAATTAAAGAAGGACTTACGTAAAGGTACGGATTTGTGATCATACTATATTGAACTCTTTGAATACAAAATGCAATTTTTTTTGTCAATCAAAATTTTATAAATTTTATAATACAACATTCTTGAGGATAATACAAAACAAAAAA
>NW_020538040.1:31335881-31352828 GCF_003426905.1 Ctenocephalides felis
TTTTGTTCAAAAAAAGTTCAAACATTTTCAAAAAAAAAATTAAAAAAAATAATTTTCTCACGTACTTAAAAATACACGTGTTGTTGGTGGGGAAGGGAGAGAGAGGTAATTTTGAATATTACCATGTATCAACAAGGGGGTCGGGTGGTCCAATAATCCTTAAAAAAATCGCTCACGTGATTAATGGACGCCCTATAAGGCACGATGCCATGCACCATTAGTCTGAACAATTTTCCGAAACGAAAGAATGAACTCTGAAGTAGAAGCCAGTGTGAAATTTGCGCATGAACCTCTTAAATCTTCTAATCCAATCCAATCCAATCCGTCTTTAATTCTAATAAGCGAACGGTGTCCGCTTAGCACGGTAGTGGGGCCGCGTTCTTCACAACAATATCAGTAGAATCTCCAATGCTGTAGTATGTCCCAACGGCTTGTCCAAGCGCGTACTACACAAGACAAATAAATAAATAATAAAAGTCTCTGTAAGAGTTCATATATGTATTCCGTATCTCCTTGTTTTGATTGAATGCCGGCGAAAGTACACTGGACTCTGTTGCGTTTCAATCCTAACCTCAAAACGCACGGCGGACTTGGGCTAACAACTTACAACTTACACACAGTACCGTTTGTAACTCGAGCGCGTTGCACGTGCCTCTTGTTTCACTAACGAAATAAAATGACCGCATTAAAGAGAGCTGTATTTTAGGTGGACGTCACTTAAGATCGATCGGTAAGTGACGCGAGGCTAAAGAAGTTTCACTTCGATACAGTCTGTGATAACTGGATACACCTCCCAAACCGCAGTGTGATAAATTAATTGGTGGTGCTTGATGATAATAGTGAATTTAATAAAATATTAGTTGCTGTGATATCATTTGACGAGTGTTAGTTTTGAATTAATTACAAGTGCAAAGTTTAATTTACTGATTGATATACTTAAGTGAACTTTAACACGAACAAATAGAGGATTTACATTTGCATCGTATGCGTATGCAACGGATCTGTCTTCGGAATATATCGGTGAGTGAGTAATATATAGTCTTTTTTAATTTTTATATTATTAACTTCCCGTAGGGTAAGTTATAGTAATCGCAAAAAAATCGAAAATGAAAATTTTTATATATCTTTACGTTTCAGAGGTTTCTGAATATTTTGGCATACCTTAAAAAAATGGATGTATGTGTGTGTGTGTGTGTGTGTGTGTGTGTGTGTGTGTGCGTGTGTGTATGTATGTGCGGATACAAATTTTCGTCGACGATTTCGGGAACACGGATCAACCGATTTGAATAATTCAAAAAACATTCGATTCGTATTGATAAGGAGACGTGCTGATTAGTTTTTGGCAAAGGCAGGTCTAGCCGTTCCGGAGATACGGGGCAAAAAGTGCCGAAAACGGTAACTCAGTTTTTAAGAGAACGGAGCGTCCGATTTTAATAATTCAAAAAACATTTTACTTGTATTGACAAGATAAAGAATTGATCATATTTTCATAAAGGCAGGTCTAGCGGTTTCGGAGATATAACGAAAAAAGTAAAAAAAAATGCCATTTGGCGGTCAAAAATGATCATTAGACATATGCACATCAAATTTTCAGATATTTTATAGAGATTTTAACAATAAGTATAAATTTTGTTTATTTTCCTATGGGTTCCGTATCAATGTTTACCCGTTAGACAGCGACGCCGCGCTTACGCGCTTTATATTTCGTCTCTATGCAGTTAAAGCAGTACGATTGCTCTGAAAAATAAGTTCAGATCTTCCAAAATATGTCAAAATAAAGAAAACATTTTTTTTAAAAAAACAAAAAATTTTTTTTAAAAAATTTTTTTTTTTAAAAAATTTTTTTTCAAAAAAAAGTAATTTTTTGTCCAATTTATAGTTTCTCAAAAATCTTATTTTTTCGAAGTAAATTTTTTTCAATTTTTCAATTTAATCGTTTTTAAAAAAAATAATAATTTTTGATACGGGAAGTTCCAGCAATTTGCCTAAGGCACGATGCCCTAATTGCCTTAAGACAGAATTCCACTTACAGCTAGTTTAAATCACAATTTGACAGTAATTTATATGGAGTAATTATAAAAAATTATTTAGAGTTTTGCCTAGTGGTAGGCCTTTCTATTGTAGGTAAATTCTATTACCATTTGTGATGAACTTACTAGCAATTTTAACATAAATACTTATTCAAGTAATATATATGTATGTATGTATGTATGTATATATATATATATATATATATATATATATATATATATATATATATATGTTCAATTTGAGTTTAAAACTCGGGCGTAACATCAATAAAAATAGTATGAGAGTTTTTTTAAAAAGTTTATTTATTTAAAATCCATACGTTTCGGCTAGCATCTTAGCCATCATTCAGTGGTAATCAAATTAATTATAAAAATTAAAACTAAATAAAAATGTAAGAAATTTCATAGAAAAACAATAATATTTCTAATAATAATAAAAAAACACAATTTTGTATCCTAATATATATCCCATATGGTCTAGTGGCTAGGATACCTGGCTTTCACCCAGGAGGCTCGGGTTCGATTCCCGGTATGGAAATAACTTCGTATATTTAACATTTTAGGACCGGCCGTGGTCCCGTGGTAAGAACGTGGGCTAGCAAATCCTAGTCCCGGGTTCGAATCCAACCTCGGTCGGTTCGGTATCAAAACAGCTTGATACCAAATTTTCACTTGGAATCATAGATTTCAAATATGATTTCAAGTGAAAATGGCCTTTCGTGGGCAAAGCTGTAGTGGCAACACGCCACTGGAAGTAAAGAGGTACTAAGATGGTATCGCTTTGAAATACAAAAAGGAAGTCGAATTGTATCCCTATACAACAGAAAAATGTAAAGTCTCTGACATCGTGCAACCATGATTGAGTGCATTTTCAACTCAACCCACGGACCTGCCCTTGGAAGAAATATTCGTAAAGAAAAATGTAATAAACAGTAAAAATATGTAAAGAAAAAGTAAAATATATGTAGTATGTAAGATAAAAAGAAAAAATAATTAGTAATAAAGTTTAAAAAAAAAAAAAAATATAGCATATGAAACCATTATTAATCCATGGTATGAGTATGTTCACATTGATAAAATATATATTTTTTAACATCACAAATGGTCAAACATACTAATAACCATGATAACTTACCAAGTTGTCGAAACTATGTATTTACTCTTCGATGAATGATGGCTAAGATGCTAGCCGAAACGTATAGATTTTAAATAAACTTTTTAAAAAACACTCATACTATCTTTATCGATGTTACGCCCGAATTTTAAACTCAAATTAAACATATATATATATCATCAAATTCAAGACTATTCAAATATATATATATATATATATATATATATATATATTTACAATACCTTGTTAGGATCTTCAGCGTCCTCATGCGATTTTTACCATAGCGCCCCCCTCAATTTTTTAAACTGCTTTTACAGTTTGTCATTTGAATTATATGAAAAACTACGCTATTTCTTTACTTACTATCTTTTAAGTATTTTATAGGCTATATATTTCAAAAAAAATATAATAAATAATAATTTGTTATATATTATATATCCGAATCTGTTGATGGTGCCCCTTCAACGTTGCGCCCACATTTTTCGCAAGTATTTTTAAGACATACCGTAATTGATACGTAATAATTACAAACAAATATTTAAAAAGGTTCAAAGAAAATGCTGCCTCATCGTTGATCAACTGAGGTAGTTAGTAGTTTTGATTTTTCATAAAAACTATAGAAAATTATAACCGAAAATTAAAAATAATTAAATGTTATCATTTTAAATCTTCAAGAAAATAAATTAATTAAACTATTTTATTAGTTTTCAAATAAATTTAAAGTTAAATTTGTAAAATGTATGATATATATATATATATATATATATACATATAATAATAAAAAATAATTAGCAGCCCATTCGTTGAAATAAAAAAATTAAAAAAAAAACATGTTTTATTTTAACTTTCGTCACTTGATGTGTGTCAACATTCAGCAAATCTAAAATACTTTATACAAAACATTAATGGAAAAATATAATGCCAAACCTTAGACAAATCTGTAAATTTTTCCAGAGTTTTGGAATATCACTCAATTCGCTATGCATAACACAACTTCGTTAAAAATCAGAATTTGATCCGTATTTTTTTTATATATATTTTTTAACAGCAATCAGAACCTTACGTCCTATGAGCTGTTGGGCTGAAACTTCTCCTTACTTCGTATTTTTAGATGGTAACCCAATGGTTAATCCATCCATATTTGATGATTTTTGTTATTAGAATTAATTTAATAGGGCTGACTTTTTATTGGTACAGCAATGCCGAGCAAGCGCTATTTTCACTTGAAAACATATTGCTAACTATATTTCCAAGTGAAAATCGTTGTCACTGTTGCCTGACAACAGGCTGCACGAAGTGGGTATCGAACCCGGAACCTCTGAAACAAGTCCCGTCGCTCTTACCGCTTACCTACAAGCGAGCCCTGATCCGTAATAAAAAAAAAATTCATGAAGATGTTCACTCAAAATTTTAACAAAATCAGATTAGGTTGGCACTAGCAATGACTATCAATATGTCCCAGGAACATTTAGTAGTGGTTATGTATGCGTTGTTGTGGTTAAATTGTCAATTCAATTAGTGTTAGCCGCCCCTTTCATTTCTAATATTTTTCCCGAAATATCTTTTGGCTAAACGTTTGCCGGGCTAGCTAGTATATATATATATATATATATAATATATATATATATATATGAATTTATAATTAGCCTAAAATAAATTGAAAAAAATAGCAAAATATTAAAAAGAGACACAGTTAATTCATGTGTTCGTCCTGATAATTGTGTTTTTTTAGTCTCTGCCGATGTGTGATATTGTAGTAGAGCATTTGTTAATAATATCTATATCTCAAAATACTTAAGATTTTATATTGACACTTGACATCCATATCAGTAAAAAGAAATTCGTCATAACGGTTGCCCTTAATTGTTCGAATTATCGCTCATTAACTATTGTTGTACCAAAGGTTCCATCCACAAAATCATATGAACAATCATTAATTGATGACTCGTAATAAATATCATATATAGTTTTTTTGTCAATCAAAATTTTATAAATTTTATAATACAACATTCTTGAGGATAATACAAAACAAAGAATAAAAATGCAATTAAATACAAAATATATATATATATATATACACATTTATATTATAAATTATTGCATATTTTCATACAATTGATGCTTAAATACCTAGCACCAAGCAACTAATTTCAATAGTCAAGAGTAACGGATCTTCACATATCTCAAAATATAATTAACAAATTAGAAAACCTCAGTGACAAAATCTATCAATTTATATTGAAAAGTACTAAAATTATATGTTCATTCTTACTATTTCTTAAAATAAATCTAATATAATGTTATGACTAAAATAATACAGAAACAAACTACTGAACATTACTTTATCAAGGATCTAGTAATGATAAAACGATTCAATAATTATTTAATCCAATTATTACTCATAAATATTATAGGCATTTCCTTGAGTACTATAATTTGTCTTTCGGTTATAATTACATTAATTCTAATTTTTGAACGTACATTACATCGTTTATTTATTTTGTTCGAAATAGCATTGTAATATAACAATTGGTTTTATACAAACATATATATGTATAATATACATTGTATATGTATGCATGCACATGTAGGTATGTATATTGTACATTTGTATTACTTTATAAACTGTAATATAATTTATTTATGCAAACTTCAAAATGTAAATATAGATAAAATTACTACCAGATTTTTTTGTATGAAAGTGAATTAAAATTGCCGCTAGTTTTTGTTTGTTTATAATTTTTTCTACATATTTTCTTTCAATTATAAGATTTTTTTTTGTCAATCAAAACTTTATTAATTTTATAATACAAAATTGTTGAGGTTTAATTATAAGAAATGTGCACAACTATCTTAAATGCATTACATAAACTTAGATTAAGATTCTTATTAGTAAAAATTCAAATATAAAACTATCAAAATATAAATAAGTGTATAACCATGGTGAAAATAATTACCAAAATACCATATATAAATATAATAAATCAATAGTTCAATATTATTAATGAAAAGCAGTTAGCATTTTATTCCAACAAAATATCTAAATTAATACATTATATCGGTCCGTGTAATCAAATAGCATTTGTATATTTTATTTTATATATTTTAAAATAATAAAAAATATATAAATATGTACATCTATAAATTATTACGTATATTATTACAAATTGCTATTTTTTTTAAATTTCTTTAGCCTCGCTTACTCTGAGCATTAGCCACCTACATTTCATTTTTTACATTCTATACTATCATTTTTATATCATTTACATTCTATACGTATATATATATATATATATATATATATATATATATATATCTTATACTATGTTTTCTTCTCAACTAACTTTCTTCTTTCTCTCTCTCTTCTAATCTTGCTTCTTATCTTCTAACTTCTAATTCTATTTAACTCCTATCTTCCTTTATTCTTTCATTCTTCTTTCTTATCTTCATGTGCTCTAATATTCTTCTTACTCTAAATTCAACTCAACTATTCAAATTTTATTCTTAATTTAACAATACAGTTTTTTATACATATTGCATAATGTATTTATGTTCATATATAAATGACTGTTTTACCTGTAATTTTTTTATCCATTTAAATTAATTTTTTTTTGGTTTCAAACTAATTACATACATTATATGTATAATTTTTTTAAATTTTATTCACACTGAAAATAAAATTAAACACGTTTCTATAAAAACATGAAATCGTACATGTTTTTGTTAGAAAACGTTTACGTCGTGTCTTTTATTACTTCAAAGTACGATGTTTTTCTTTGAATTAATTGTTATATAATATGTGGTGAATTTGCATTTTATACCAAGTTCAAATTGAATAAACCTGATAAGTACGTAAATTAATTTTGTATGGATTTCTTTGTTATATATCATTAAGAACAAGTAAATAAAAATGGTAAATGAAATTTAACAACTAATGTGGAATAAATAATATTAATGAAATACATATGCAATATATATATATATATATATATATATATATAATATGCAGTTATGAACTTTTTGCAAATTTGTGCAAAAAAATTGCATTAAATTAATGGCTGATTGATTTAATAGATAAAAAAAAACAGTATTAAAATGATTATAGCATAAAACTAATGTAATTTAAAAAAATAAATAATAAACAGCAATCAAAATTGCATATAATTCTATAAGCTATTCTGCTATGATAATTAAACAAAAAAAATATGATGAATTTATTTCTTATCAAGAATCAATCTTGATTAAAATCGAGTTTTTTTTTGTAATGGAACACCAGCAACTTTTTGGTATATGATCATATATTAAAATCAAGTTACGATTTTTTAAACCTTCTATAGTAGTTTTCTAACTGTACATAGTTAAATATATATATTTATATATTTTGTTCTTTTTTGTCAATCATAACTTGTTAAATACATGAGATCTTTTTCAACAGTTTTTGTTTTAGATTACATAATGACATTTTTATATTTTCTCAATTCTTACGGAGCGTTTGCTGAATTATTTATTTATTTAACAACTATTAATAGTTCATTTCCACGAACCTAAGTATATAATAAATTTTATATTTCCGATAACTGACAAAGTGAGTGCAGATAAAAGCCTGTTTCGAATGCGTGCATCATTGTAAATATTCCACAAGTTCCTTGTTTTTGTTTGATTTGTCTCTTTGTTGTTTGAGCATATTGTTAGTGGAAAAATAATGAAATTACGATTCATTATATAAAAAAGTAGTACATTTTAAAAACATGCATTGATCTCAAATATAACGGTTTCGTAATCGTTAATATTCATTGTACAAACGAGAGAAATATGCTCTTTAAATTATATCTAAAATGTGATATTAATGTTAAAGTGCACTGCTCGATGGCGGACTCATATAATAAATATTACATACATATATTTTTTCCTAACTACTATCTATAAATTTATATTATTATTAAAATTTCTGATAAATTTCATTAATTTGATGCAGCAATTAATTTGATGCCGGAAATAGATAGAAGTTATAACCAATGTCACTACTGATTGACATCAGGTTGTCCCAGGAGAAGATCAACCTTCTGGTTGGGGAAGACCAACGCCCTGGTCACTAAACCTCGGGGAAAGCCTTGTATGAAAAAAATTAAGCAAATTTTGAATTTTATTCATCAAGTGCATAATTTTTGTTTGATTATAAAATTTACTTTGGTTTTTCGTTTTTCATAACGATAGTATCAATATTGAATGTTTAAATTTTTTAATCTATACTTCATTGTATGTTTTTAGTTCTAGTTTTTTCATAATATTAGTTTGCTATTTTTTCACCAACAATTAGCGCTCTTACAAGTTCTGTGTTAAATTTTGTGTGTATTTTGTGATAATATATCGATTTTAGCTAAATTTTGCTTCTTTTTCATCAAATATTTGATCATCATTTGCTTTTATATCTATGTTTATTTTTCATTTGATTTTATTCATATCATAATCTAATTAAAATTATGCCTATTACTTTATATTAGTGGGGCTTCTACGTGGGTTAGTGGTTAGAGGAAGCAGAATATCCCAGATTCGATACCTTCTTTGGGCAGCCTGATATCCAGCGAAATTTATTCCAAAATTAAAATATTTCTTCCCCGGCTTTGCTGCATCTGGTCAAAAATATATTACATCAGTATTGTATATAAAAAAAATTGTTAATAGTAATATATCAAATATAGATAGACCAACCGTTGGGTTGCCTTCTTCAAGCCACATAGTAGAATTATCATCACGATACTTTGTAGAACTCTTAAATTTTAGAACTTTTTAAGAATTATGATTTCATAATTTTTGTGATTAAATTCATAATGTTAGGAACTTGTATTGTGTCATGTAGAATTGTTTGCCATAAAAAGTAAAAGTTACTAGATTTCTCAAAAACTATTTATAGGGCTTTATTTTAAATCCTTTGTATTTTATCTAAATTAGCGTAGCTTGACACACACAAATCTTGTCCTTCAACAGTTGATCTAAATCATCAAGTAGTTGTTGAATTTATTCAATATTCTCCATTAAGCTAATCACCAGGAATTTCGTTTAAAATGTAAACTGAATATTAATTTTTTTCTTGTTATTTTTCTATTAACTATATAATTAAATCAGAATAATAAGCATTATTCAAGCAATTGAGATACAATTAATTGCATTTAAGATTTGATTCTATAAGACTACAATAGCTGTCTTTTAAAGATCGACTAATGATGATAGTTTTATTTTTTATCATAACAATTTATACGAATTTTCTATCGTAATTATGGAATTTATAATATACAGTTTAGACAATATGGAAAACAGACAATTTGGATACAAAAGATTCTTTATACACAAAATATTATATATTATTATTCATTAATTACGGTTTCATTTTAAATATATGTAATTGAATTAAAGAGTTTATATAGAGATATAATAGAAAGTATGAAATATCTAATACGGTTAAAAAATAAATATTTAATATGACACACGAGTACTTGCATATATATCAGAAAAAAATACAAAATAGAAAACAAAAGAGTTTAATCGTGTCAAAATTTAAAATATTTTTATATTTCATTTTTATCTTTGGCCAGTATTTTATACTACTACTAATAATTACGAATTCGATTACTTAATTGGTGGAAAAGGTGCTGATGGACCTCCAAGCCAAGTTTTAGAACTTCCTTAGGCGTCGTGTAGATTGGATTCCTCGTCCTGCATTATTTGCGAAGTTGCGGCAACCACAGGCCCCCACCTTGGTTGCTCACCTCATCGCAGTCACCATTCAGACGAAAACAATTCGTGAGAGGCTCACCGACAAAAAGCTCATCCATTGATAGAGGTTTAGTAAATTCTTTGGGCATCCTGTAGATGGGATTTATCGTCATCCATTATTTGAGAAGTTCACCGACAAGAAGCTCATCCTTTGACAGAGGTTAAATCCTTGCTCACAGATCCGTGAAAACAAAGAGGCAAGATTTTGACATTCGTGATGAAATCAGAGGATTTTATTTCTGATATTGCAAATTCTGGTGATGGCTTAGGGCAAATGATACTCTCTGAATATGACACGATTTGTAGGCCTCATCTTGTGATGTTTATAAATATAATTGCAAGGCAAGATTTAATAAATATAGAATAAAAGCCCATTATGGGATCATAACTACCCTCACAGCCAGATTGACGGAGATGAAACTTTCTCGGATTGCCGCAATTCCTAGGCCTCATCTTTGAATGTTTGTAAATTTGCTCACAAGTCCAGATATAATGAAGTTTGAATGATGGTGCATTATTTATATGAACAAATTCACATGAATAGCGAAGATAAGTCAAAATTACCTCTTTTGACTATATGGACATCTTGGGATTTGTATAAATGCAATGCATTTATGTATTTTTCATAAATGTAATAGTTTCACTTTTTTTCATTTTGTAAAAAATTGGAAAAAATCCTTCTCACAAAAATAATTTTAATAAAATATTTTGTTTTTTTATTTGTACATTTGTCTTATTGTTGACATGGATACTGGATTTCAGTTTGAGGTAACAAAAACGAGTTTATTTGATTTTAATAAAATTTAACTTAGTTCAAGTTAGTTAATTTTAATTATGTGGCAAAAATAATATAAAAACCGTTAATAATAAGTTAAGCAATATCACAACATTAATAAAAATATATATGTTAATATGTAATTTAAATTTCATATAATTTGATAATGATAATGTAATGTATCAAATGTGATCTAATTTCAAATATAAATATTTGCAAAGCAGAATTTGATCATAATCGATCATCAGAATCTTAACTGTCTATCTAAATCTATATATATATATATATATTCAATAGATAAGTCCTGGATTTTTCAATATTATTGATTGTTTTTCTTTTCCGAACAGTAAATCCAATAATAAAAAAACAATTTGTTTTTTGAAGATGTTTAATACGACGTTTCGGAACTAGGTACGTTCCATCATCAGGTTATTCTGTCAAATACAATGTTTTTTAAAATACGATTAACATTAATTAACAATGGTCAATACAGATTAATTAGAAAAAAATTTTGTTATAAAGGAATGGATTATGTACCGGATAGATAGTAATAAGACTTAACTAAAAAGGTTTTATATAAAATTGAGAAGCAAAAATTATTTACCTGTAATAATTTATATATCCATATCACTAATATTTTTTTGTTAAAAACACTCGATTTTTTGGAAGATATTTGTAGATGTTACGACTACACAAGACTTAAACACACTGATATGGATTTCTGTCTGCCAGATGTAAAGGACAAAGCACGGAACTCTTGGCAAAAATGATTTTTTATGGCTCTTGTTTGGTAATTTACGAAAAAAGGAAAATATTGCTTTAGTAAATGTTGAGAAATATTATGTATATATATATATACATACATACATGAACATGTATATGCACACCTACATACTCATACATACATATGCACATATCTATATAATGTATCCACAATTATACACATGAACACATATGCAAGTGTATGTGTATAGTGTATACCCAAAAACATACATATAAGCATATATATGGATGTACATATATTATAACATATATACATGTATATATATACACATATTCAAAAACTATTAGGATTAATTATTTTTAATCAGGTTTAAAAAATTAAATATGAGTCATGAATGATATTGTGATCTGATCTTTTATTAACACTTTTTGACGAATTCAAAAAGATTAAACTGCTTTCAGAAAAAGTCTTTTAAAAGTACAATCCTCTCTATATAAAATATTGGGTTCAAAGGTGAAATTATGTGAGTTTTCGATGGAATGCTGAACAAGAGTACTTTGGAAATTCGGCTTTTATGATGAGTGACGCTTAATTCATGTTGTCTCATTCTCTTATGAATGTACTGTGATGTTTGGCCAATGTATTGTTTTGACAATTTTTGCAAGGGATGGAATAACTATGTTAGTATTGAATTTAGGAGGGGTGGTGGATTTAATTTTGAAAACATTTCTTTAAAAGAATATAGAGCTGTTCCTGAAATGAAAATATTTTCTTCTTTGAGTAATTTGGCAAAATAATCAAATAAGCCTTCAATGTAAGGCATGCTGTGAAAAGTTGGTTTAATATTGTTGTCTTGGAATAACTTGGAGATGGATTGATAATTGTTACTTTTATGATAGGAAAGTCTTTTATTGGTAATGGAATTGATGAGGGTGAGGGGATATCCGTTTTTCTAATAAAGTTTTAGTTACTAATGTTGTGTTTTGGGTATGAAAAGAAGAGTGAGACACATGATTGCGTGGTCTATCAAAGAAATGATTGTATTGACTTTATAATTTTTGGGACAATATGACGCGTAATGAAGGTATCTCCCGGACCATGTAGTTTTTCTGTACCAATTGTGCAATGATAATGTTGTCAATTTTGTGTACAGTCACGTCTAAAAAGTTTAATTTGTTGTCGATTTGTGTTTCATGTGTGAACTGAATGCTCTTATTGTAATTGTTAAAGGTATCGATTATTATATCTGATTGTTCTTGTCTATTATAAAAAAAGTGTCATCTACATATCTAACGTAAAATATATTTGGAAATTTAATGTGGAGAAAACGGAAATTTCAAGGGTTTGTAAAACTAGGTCTATGATGCCAGGGGATAATGGGCAACCATAGCAGTACCTTTGATTTGTAGATAAAAATTATTGAAACAATTAAAATAAGAGCAATTCAGGACAGTGTTAATGATGTGTTTGAAAACGCTGGCCCAATTTGTAACTACACCGACTTGCCATAACCACTTTTCAAAACACATCAACACTGTCTGAATTGCTCTTATTTTAATTGTTTCAATAATTTTTATCTACAAATCAAAGGTACTGCTATGGGTTGCCCATTATCCCCTGGCATCATAGACCTAGTTTTTACAACCCTTGAAATTTCCGTTTTTCCACATTAAATTTCCAAATATATTTTACGTTAGATATGTAGATGACACTTTTTTATAATAGACAAAGAACAATCAGATATATAATCGATACCTTTAACAATTACAATAAGAGCATTCAGTTCACACATGAAACACCAAATCGACAACAAATTAAACTTTTTAGACGTGACTGTACACAAAATTGACAAATTATTTGCACAAATTGGTACAGAAAAACTACATGGTCCGGGAGATACCTTCATTACGCGTCATATTGTCCCAAAAATTATAAAGTCAATACAATCATTTCTTTGATAGACCACGCAATCATGTTGTCTCACTCTTCTTTTCATACCCAAAACACAACATTAGTAACTAAAACTTTATTAGAAAACGGATATCCCCTCACCCTCATCAATTCCATTACCAATAAAAGACTTTCCTATCATAAAAGTAACAATTATCAATCCATCTCCAAGTTATTCCAAGACAACAATATTAAACCAACTTTTCACAGCATGCCTTACATTGAAGGCTTATTTGATTATTTTGCCAATTACTCAAAGAAGAAAATATTTTCATTTCAGGAACAGCTCTATATTCTTTTAAAGAAATGTTTTCAAAAATTAAATCCACCACCCTCCTAAATTCAATACTAACATAGTTTATTCCATCCCTTGCAAAAATTGTCAAAAACAATACATTGGCCAAACATCACAGTACATTCATAAGAGAATGAGACAACATGAATTAAGCGTCACTCATCATAAAAGCCGAAATTTCCAAAGTACTCTTGTTCAGCATTCCATCGAAAACTCACATAATTTCACCTTTGAACCCAATATTTTATATAGAGAGGATTGTACTTTTAAAAGACTTTTTTCTGAAAGCAGTTTAATCTTTTTGAATTCGTCAAAAAGTGTTAATAAAAGATCAGATCACAATATCATTCATGACTCATATTTAAATTTTTAAACCTGATTAAAAATAATTAATCCTAATAGTTTTTGATATGTGTATATATATACATGTATATATGTTATAATATATGTACATCCATATATATGCTTATATGTATGTTTTTGGGTATACACTATACACATACACTTGCATATGTGTTCATGTGTATAATTGTGGATACATTAATATATAGATATGTGCATATGTATGTATGAGTATGTAGGTGTGCATCATTACATGTTCATGTATGTATGTATATATATATATACATAATATTTCTCAACATTTACTAAAGCAATATTTTTCTTTTTTCGTAAATTACCAAACAAGAGCCATAAAAAATCATTTTTGCCAAGAGTTCCGTGCTTTGTCCTTTACATCTGGCAGACAGAAATCCATATCAGTGTGTTTAAGTCTTGTGTAGTCGTAACATCTACAAATATCTTCCAAAAAATCGAGTGTTTTTAACAAAAAAATATTAGTGATATGGATATATAAATTATTACAGGTAAATAATTTTTGCTTCTCAATTTTATATAAAACCTTTTTAGTAAGTCTTATTACTATCTATCCGGTACATAATCCATTCCTTTATAACAAAATTTTTTTCTAATTAATCTGTATTGACCATTGTTAATTAATGTTAATCAGTATTTTAAAAAACATTGTATTTGACAGATATAAACTGATGATGGAACGTACCTAGTTCCGAAACGTCGTATTAAACATCTTCAAAAAACAAATGTTTTTTATTATTGGATTTACTGTTCGGAAAAGAAAACAATCAATATATTGAAAAAATCCAGGACTTATCTATTGAATATATATAATATATATAGATTTAGATAGAAAGGTAAGATTCTGATGATCGTATGATCAATTCTGCTTTGCAAATATTTATATTGAAAATTAGATCACATTTGATACATACATTATCATTATAAAAATTATATGAAATTTAAATTACATATTAACATTATATATTTTATTAATGTTGTGATATTGCTTAAATATTATTAACGGTTTTTATATTATTTTTGCCCCACATAATTAAATTAACTAACTTGAACTAAGTTAAATTTTATTAAAAAATTCAAATACTCGTTTTTGTTACCTCAAACTGAAATCCAGTATCCATGTCAACAAAATAAGACAAATGTACAAATAAAAAAAAACAAAATATTTTATTAAAATTATTTTTGTGAGAAGGATTTTTTCCAATATTTTTTACAAAATGAAAAAAGTGAAACTATTACATTTATGAAAAATACATAAATGCATTGCATTTATACAAATCCCAAGATGTCCATATAGTCAAAAGAAGTAATTTTGACTTATCTTCGCTATTCATGTGAATTTGTTCATATAAATAATGCACCATCATTCAAACTTCATTATATCTGGACTTGTGAGCAAATTTACAAACATTCAAAGATGAGGCCTAGGAATTGCGGCAATCCGAGAAAGTTTCATCTCCGTCAATCTGGCTGTTTGTGAGGGTAGTTATGATCCCATAATGGGCTTTTATTCTATATTTATTAAATCTTGCCTTGCAATTATATTTATAAACATCACAAGATGAGGCCTACAAATCGTGTCATATTCAGAGAGTATCATTTGCCCTAAGCCATCACCAGAATTTGCAATATCAGAAATAAAATCCTCTGATTTCATCACGAATGTCAAAATCTTGCCTCTTTTTTGTTTTCACGGATCTTGTGAGCAAGGATTTAACCTCTGTCAAAAGGATGAGCTTCTTGTCGGTGAACTTCTCAAATAATGGATGACGATAAATCCCATCTACAGGATGCCCAAAGAAATTTACTAAACCTCTATCAATGGATGAGCTTTTTGTCGGTGAGCCTCTCACGAATTGTTTTCGTCTGAATGGTGACTGCGATGAGGTGAGCAACCAAGGTGGGGGCCTGTGGTTGCCGCAACTTCGCAAATAATGCAGGACGAGGAATCCAATCTACACGACGCCTAAGGAAGTTCTAAAACTTGGCTTGGAGGTCCATCAGCACTCTTTCCACCAATTAAAGTAATCGAATTCGTAATTATTAGTAGTAGTAATAAAATACTGGCCAAAGATAAAAATGAAATATAAAAATATTTATAAAATTTTGACACGATTAAACTCTTTTGTTTTCTATTTTGTATTTTTTCTGATATATATGCAAGTACTCGTGTGTCATATTAAATATTTATTTTTAACCGTATTAGATTTTTCATACTTTCTATTATATCTCTATATAAACTCTTTAATTCAATTCACATATATTTAAAATGAAACCGTAATTAATAAATAAATAATATATAATATTTGGTATAAAGAAATCCTTTTTGTATCCAAATTGTCTGTTTCCATATTGTCTAAAAAGTATATTATAAAATTCCATAATTACGATAAAAAGTTCGTATAAATGTGTTATGATAAAAAATAAAACTATCATCATTAGTCGATCTTTAAAAGACAGCTATTGTAGTCTTATAGATTCAAATCTAAATGGCAATTAATTGTATCTCAATTGCTTGAATAATGCTTATTATCTGATTTAATTATATAGTAATAGAAAAATAACAAGAAAAAAAAAATTAATATTCAGTTTACATTTTAAACGAAATTCCTGGTGATTAGCTAATGGAGAATATTGAATAAATTCAACAACTACTTGATGATTTAGATCAACTGTTGAAGGACAAGATTTGTGTGTGTCAAGCTACGCTAATTTAGATAAAATACAAAGGATTTAAAATAAAGCCCTATAAATGTTTTGAGAAATCTAGTAACTTTACTTTTTTATGGCAAACAATTCTACATGACACAATACAAGTTCCTAACATTATGAATTTAATCACAAAAATTTGAAATCATAATTCTTAAAAAGTTCTAAAATTTAAGAGTTCTACAAAGTATCGTGATGATAATT
>NW_020538040.1:31353828-31403964 GCF_003426905.1 Ctenocephalides felis
GATCACTAATATAAATACTTAAAAAAAAAGCGGGATAAATCGACTAAAAAATAATAAAATCTTATTGGTTGACTAATCATTCTAACCCTTTCTACTCGCTAATTCCGAGATTTATATGAATTTTCGGCATCCGAGTGAAAAGGGTTAAATGCTTGACTCACTCATTTGTAATTGTGCCTTTTGTATTTTTATAACCAAGTGCATGTATACAAAATTAGTTGGGTAGACAAGGTCTTACTGGTCCACGGGTAAAAAGATACAACAATATGTCAAACCTAGTAAAGTTAGAATTTTTTTAAGAAAGATATTTGAAAGTAGAGAGCAAAAGATGTATAACCTGCCATAACCTTGATTCTTACGATAGCGCTATCAGGAAATAAAAGGCAATGTTTGAAAATCCATAACAAAAGTACTTTCTTTGTTGTTAGTTTTTTGGTTATAAGCACTGTTGTTAAGTTTAGGAGAGCTTAATTTTTTTCATGATACAATTGTTTATTTACTTTCCAATACATTTGTATTTAAAACTATGAAGTCTTTATCAATATTTATAAAACATTTTTTGTTTCTCTTAAATTGTTTTGGGATTTTTCAAGAAATCTGCCCCAGCATACTTTTTTTTTTTTTTTTTTTTTTTTAAATTCTTTAACAGCGATCAGAACTTATGAGTTCTATGAGCTGTTGTGATCAATTATCTTACAATTATTATAGATGGCAACCCAAACAGTTGTCCCATCTCTATGTGCTGAATTATTACATTTGTTGTAATAGTGATGACTTTTTACTTACAAGTGGCATGTTGCCACTACAGCTATGCCCACGAAAGGCCATTTTCACTTGAAATCATATTTGAAATCTATGATTTCAAGTGAAAATTTTGGTATCAAGCTGCTTTGATACCGAACCGACCCCCCAGCATACTTGAGATACGAAAATGTCAAAATATTCATCGCACGTGTCATACAAACCCACAACAATTATTAATACAGAGCACTCTTATTTAATTTTAAATTCTTTGATAAAATGAATTATTAAATAGAATGGATTTAATGAATAAACATTCCGCTTTATTTTAGATACCCTATCGTCAAGAAAATTTTCGTGTCGTCTGTAACAAGAAATTCACGCGCCGTTAATTGCATATTTGAGAGGTGTTTAAACTTATATTATCAGGAAGAAGAAATAGTTTTAAAACAATGAAAATTAATTAAGAAATTTAATATCTCAACAAATAACCGTAGATAAAAATGCATTAAAATATATACTAGAGCAGAGGAAGTCTTTGGTCTAATAGTTTGTCCACTACCAGATAGCTCAAAAACAAGTAAAGTTAGAATTTTTGTAACAACAATATTCTAAAGTAGAGGGCAAAAAATGCATAATCAGTCGTCACCTTGATTCTTATGACTTTGCTATGGGAGATAAACGACAATGCTTGAAAATCCATAACAAAAGTAGTTTTCTTCGTTGTTAGTTTTTCTGGTTGTGAGCACTGTTTAGTTTATGGGACTTTAATATAATTTTCAAGTATACGCGTTATTTGATTGTTTTATAATATGTATTGTAGATTTTAAGATTCAACAGTTTTTTTATATAACCTCTATAAAAGCTTATACGTGGGTGAGGTAAAAAAAACTATCTGAGCCTTAACCCTGGCAAAGGTGTAAACAAACAATAAATAGCAAATAAAAAAAATATGTAAGAATCAATTTTACAAGAGATAAGTTAAAAAGTTATTTCAACCCTGCTGATGATTTTTCCGGATGAAATACCAATTCAAGGTTATATACAGTGTCATCTCTATAAAAAAGTGCCTTTTAAATTTATATTTTGCATTGGTTGAGTATTGTAGCTATTATTTCGTAAAATCCTTTCAAAATAAAAAGTAAGACATTGGACTTGTTTGCCCCCTGGCAGTTCTATTTTTTTACCCCATCTATGGGTTATTTCAACCCTGCTGATGATTTTTCCGGATGAAATACCACATCAAGGTTATATACAGTGTCATCTCTATAAAAAAGTGCCTTTTAAATTTATATTTTGCATTGGTTGAGTATTGTAGCTATTATTTCGTAAAATCCTTTCAAAATAAAAAGTAAGACATTGGACTTGTTTGCCCCCTGGCAGTTCTATTTTTTTACCCAATCTTATCAATGGGTTTGTTGTTACATAATTGGTTTAGTTTTTACAATAATTGCTCAAAGTCAAATTGGATCTTTGTGCCCCGCCCTACCCCTCATAATTTATATAAGAAATGATATAATATTGTTAAATTGTATTCAAAAATATTTATGATTGTGTTCCAATTACATCCATCAAAAAATTATTTATGCTAAAAAAATATTTTTGTTTGCCTTATATTTTTATATTGTGATTGTGAGTTATAGGTTTATTAACTAAAATTATTATATATAGATAATTTTCACATTTTAGTATTGATAAATTATTAATAATTGCTTTATGATAATTATGAATAATGCATATTAAATGATTAAAAACTTTTGTAATTTTGACAATATTAAAACTTCAGAAAATTTAGCTATTTTGTACAATCAAGAACTATTACATGAGAAATTAGTTTAATGAAAAATGATCGAGCTACTTGTACATTATATTTTGAATTAAGAAGTAAATCTTAATTTTTCTTACGAATTGGATTTTGTGATATTGAGAAAATTTTATTATTTTAATTTTCTAGAATAATATTATTATTCGGGTTAATGTGGAAATAGATTTTATTAACGCAAAAATTAATATTAACATCCTATTGAAAAATATTGTTTCGAAATTAATTAAAAAATATTTCGATACATATTGATCAGACAATTTGAACTAATGGATAAATTTATTTATAATTCCTAAAATAAATATTAATGAGTAAGCTGATACAATCAAAAACAAATTTAAGTCCATTGTTTAAACGATAACGTATTATTCAGTTTAATTTATTTGTAACATATTTAAAATGAGCGTGAAATTAACAGATACAATAAAATCTTTACAAATTAATATCAGCTATACAGAAAGACGTTGATCAATTAATTTTTATGTTATTCAATAAGAAAACCAAGTATTGCATTCATTGTTAAAATATAATTTGAATTGTAAATTAAAAATTAATCCATGTTAATTCAACTTAATTGTATTTGGCCAATTATAATTAATTGCGCAGAATAAAACTAAAGAACGCAATATCCGCGTCGTAGATATGTCTTAAAAATGGTAAAAAATGTAAAACTGAGATGTCAAAATAACCAGAAGAAATAAAATAAATATTGTAAAAAAAAGTTTCAAATTGGATGAAATAAATATCTGTTATAGTAACAGTAGTATCACTAATATCAAAGTGATAGTAGTGAAATATTACTTTATAGTTGATTATAATAAGTGATAAGTTCAAAAAATTATTTATCACAAATACCAACCTTTTAACTAATCAAAACAACAAGTATCCTTTACAGAAAATCACAAACACACTTTTTCCATAAAACTACCCAAAATAATTTTCTTCACACACAAACTCCCGCACTGTACCTATATCATTTATCACTTTTTTTCCTGATGAAAACTATTCTGACGGTATTCGTAAAATTTCTCGTCATAGACAGCACTCGAATGAAACACATCTATGTTAATTTAATTTTAATTAGTGAAAGATCTCTGGACGAAATTATTTTTTCTTTGCAGAAAAAAGCGACTGCACGTGCTTGCTCCGAACGTGATTTCACCGCGGTTACTACCTGTCCGATCGAGAGCCATGCTGTTCAAATAGATTGCTAAATGCTAGGGCTGAACACGACACTGCCGGATCGAAATTATTAATAATTAGTCATAAATATTTGTTTATGACGCAAATATATTTTTGTTTCGTAATATACCTAATACTTGCTCGCTTGCTCTTTTTTTAAATTATTTGGCCTCGCTCTGAGCATTTAGCCACCTACATAATTTTTTTTTTATTTATTTACATTCTATACTAATTTCTATATCATATTCAATCTATATATATCCTATTCTACATTCTCCTTAATTTTTCTTCTTATTTTCTTCAATTGTTGTTCTTTCATATCAAATTTCTAAATACTATTCAACTTTTATCTTCATCCCATTTTTTTCTTCATTCTTCTCTTATTTCAGCAAGTTGCTCACATGCTCTATGTAGTTTTTCAAATATTCCATTTTTTACTATAAATCCTCACCGCCATATTTATATTATTGTTAATGTAATAATAATTTTTATTAGTTAGAACTAGGCTAATACTTCATGGACGTATACCTGTCATTAATTGTAAATGCAACAATTGGGACGAACTTACTAACACTACAGACTATACAGAACAAAGCACTGAGACTAGCACTAAACAAATCGAGAGACACGTTGACAAGACACTACTATTCAACAAAACACATACACGAATAAACCGACGTACCGACAATATGTTCGTGTGTTCAGGATCAAAATTATTAATAGTTATTACTAAATAATTAGTGATAAATATTTGTCTATGACGCAAATATAGTTTTTGTTTCGTAGTGTGATACCTGATACTTGTTCTATGTAATTTCTCAAATATTTCATTTTTAATTTAATTTTAATTTAAAATTGAATAAATAGAATAAATTACGTCAATTCTCACAAAAATATCAATATGTTAACTGTCCGGCGCTAAGGGACAGACATTTTTGTTCATTTGGTGGTATCAACTAAAATTGTTTAAGAGATCTAATAATATTCTACCATTTTACGGATAACAATCAAGTACCACTTGTATCTTTGCATACCACTCAAATGTAAATGCATAAATATACTAGAATTACTTAATTGATATTTAGGTGACGCCGTTATTTTGCGCCTAAAACAGCAAAGGGTTGTTCCCGCTGTGGCCGTGTGCGTCACAGGTGAGTCTTGGCGCGTGATCCTACACCTGTGCGCCCCCCGCACCTCTTTCACTTGTAGTTTGAAATAAAAAGATTTATACTCGCTCAAATAATACGTGTTAAATAGAGTATACGGCACTAGGTGCCGTCCGGCGTTGCGGGACTTTCCCCTATACCAGTATTGTTGTACGCCGCTCCTGTATGGAATGCGAGAACAAAGACAAACTTACGGAGACTACACACTATACAGAACAAAGGAGTAAGACTAGCACTAAACAAATTGGAGAACTCACTAAAAAGACACTACTATTCAATAAAACACATACACGAACGGATTGACGTACCGAGAATTTTTACCACAAATGTGGGGATCAGAAAAACATCCAGGCACTTCACAAAAAAAATAGTTTTGGTATGGCAAACACGCCACGCCAAACTATACCCTGATCGACTCATGACAAAAATTTGAACTTCATTCATTTTGCTAAATATTGTTTTGTGTTTTTTTTTAAAAAGAATTGTCAAACTTTTTTTACATGTCCTATATAATATATTAGGTTGTCAAATATCTCCCTTCCGCTTTTTTGCTCTTTATTCAATGCTTTCAAAGGCGGAAGGGAGATATTTGACAACCTTATATACTATTGTATTATATATAAAATAAATTGTAACAGTATATCTAATTTATGAAAGAGTACTTGAGAGTAAAAAACTATGTAACACCCTTAAAGTGTCAATTACATTATAGAAAGAACGTATACATATTTTTAAATAGAAAAAAAACTATTAATTTTATAATTTTATTATTCTTTCAATATATATTTGTTTGGCTCATTAAATGTTAATTGCCGAATCAAGTGGTCAATTTCTCATAATAAAAATAATGTATTCATATGTAATTTCTTGTAATAGATGATATATTTAATCAAATGTTAATAAATCTTTCGTATTGTGAGTGTGATAACTGGGCAGTATAAAATTTTGTTACCAAATAAAATTTGGCCTCTGAATTATTTTGCTCCAAACCAACCATTTGGCGCAACGATAAAGACGATCCCAACCTCGGCCAAGCTTGATATCAAACAGTATGATTAAATTTTGACTTGAGGTTAGAGAGCTCAAATATAATCTCAAGTGAAAATCAAAGACAATTTAACACTATTGGGTATATATACAATGAATGGTTAACCACTGGACTGCCCTTTCATAAAAATATAACAAATTAGAAATGTATGTTTTAAAAATGTTTTTAAGACGAATTCTAAAGTGCCAACCCTAATGTTATAATAGATAACACAATAGGAATCGAATATTATAATCTTATAGATTTCATAATTAGTGTTTCAATGATTAATGAGAGATTAGAGTATGTTGATATCGGACGCAAGTATATGACATCGTTCGCACAGACTGCCAATTATACCATATTATATTTCCGAGATAAAGATTTCGACATTTTTCGGTCAATTCTAATATTTATATATATATATATATATACGTATATATAAAATTACTAATTACTCGTAATTAATCGAGCTCATTTTCATATTTAAATACGAAATGTCGTATGATTGGGTAATAGTATATAGTATGATAATAGATCAAAGTCGGTGTAAAGTACATGAAAAGTACATTTTACAATCAGGTAAATATATAAGAGATATACATATAAATGTAAATATTATTATCTTAATATTTTTTATTAGATTTGGTTTTGCAACTACAATTTCCAGGTTCTATTCCTGTCTCAACACCCTAATATCAAGCAGTGGTGATATAATATTAGGCTCATCGCAAATGTAATGGGCAATCAATGTTTTTTTTTTAATTGTACGTAAAGAAATTAGGAATAATAATAATGAATATTAAGTGAGAGGAGTTGTATGTGAAGGTATTTTAATCAAATATTTTTTAATTCACTTCCTTAAATTTGGAAAAAGAATTGGAAAAGAAACTTTGGTCACTATAGGTGTTTTTGGTTCATTTCTAACAAATTTATTTAATCTCAAAATATAATTTCACATTTGTTCTACCTGGTAAATGTGACAGCTAGATATCAAGTAGTAGTGATATAATAATTTCTTCTCAAAGAGAATGGACAACCACTGATGTTCTATCTAATAATTCTATATAAATACGAATTTATTCTATATTTATACGAATACGAAAATTACGAATAATAATAAATAATTATTAAGTTAAAATAGTATGTGATAATATTTAAAAAATATTATCACATACTAAATTAAAAAAATATAATTTTTGTGCTTAAATATCTAACCATAACATATCAAAATTTTATGTAAAAATAAAGGAAACCGAGTTACTCTAGGATAGTTTCTCATTAAGAACATTAGCAGGTTGTTTCATTTTTACAAAATTATTTCATTTCAAAAAAATGATATATAAAAATATAAAATCAAATTTATCATGCTCAAATAATTTATTTTGAGTATTAAATTTATTATTAAAATATTATTTAAATATGTACATATTTTGTAAACCAGAGTGAGTAACTGAAGGCACAATCAGTTTTGCAGATTTATGTATAATATTTAATTTATATTAAATAACAAATACCAAAAATGAAATGACTAAATTGAAAAAACTACCTTCAACTCATATATTGTTTTGATATAATAATTTGGGATTTTTTTTTGTGAATAAGCATTTCTTATTTTTATTAGGTCAATTGCTTGTTTTCATCTGATTATCGTATCTGATGCAGACAACGAATTTTCAAATAACAAAATTTTGAATAACAAATTTATCTTTTTAATTAAGTTTGATAAATTACATGAATATTTGTGTATATTTGAGCTACAATAAGTAAATCCTAAGGCAGATTTTCACATCGATATCTTTGTTAAATTACATTGATTTTTTGGAATATATAGTGATGAAAATCTTGGTAGAAATTTTGGAAGTCTAAGACTTGGCATTCCATTGGCAATGAAAAATAAAAATTCTTCAAAACAAAGCCAGTTAGATATAATTAAGAAAGTAAAAATGTAAGAAAATAAGAATGTAAAAACATATCCTGAATATTGTATAAAACTATCTAGTTTGAACAATTCTAATATAGAGTTTTAACTAGTTTTTTATTTTTTTATTTTTAATTGTATAAGAGTGTGTAAGAGTGTATAAACGAGTTCATATGGAATAGAAGTGAATTTTCTCTAGTTTCTGCTAAGCTAAAAGAATAAAAGTGCTTGAAACTCTTTATAAAAAAATATATCTCGAAGAAACCACATTCTGTTTGAATTTTAAATTTGTTGTAATTGTAAGTGAATATTTAGGAATTAGCTAATAATCAATTACTACCAGTTTCTACATAATTGATATTTTCAAAAGAAATTACTTCATAAAGAGACAAAATCTCGTTGCCACCCAGAGCTCCAGGATATTTACCTGGTAGACCATCACCTTGTACAATAATTTACAACTACTTTTTAATAGTTGCTAATTTTATTTTTCGTTGCTGAATTGCAATTGTATCCATTACAATATCGTATGGAATGAATGCATTAATGTCGTATTACTATTACATTCGAAGTATGCAATTCTACAATAGTAATATTCTCCTTAATTTCACTCTCGTGAGTTGATTGTGAAAATAGTATTTAATTGTGATGTCCACTCACGCATTACTGTAATATGTGCACTTTACGTGAATAAGTTGACGATAAGTATTTCTTAATGCTTTTCTCTGAAATATGCATTCCTGTAATAATCTAAAGAGCATTTAGAGAAGAACCATCGAAGAAATTGAATACAAGTTGAATAAGAAGATGCAATAATTTACGAAGTTATTACCTATCAGTAGTATTCGGATATAGAAGATGTAAGAAAACAATAATTGTAGTTTTTATGTAATATACGCCCAGACTTCCTATTTTTTTTAATATTGGGCAGTAATATTAAATGAGGTAATATTTGTCAAAATTTAAAAAATCAAAATTAGTAGTCAATGGCAAATTTTTATTCGTAATTAAATCATTTGCGTATTAATCATCTAGGTACTATTTATTATCTATGACTTTTCCATCCAATGCACTTTAAGGCATGACATACAATTTTTCAAGTGTAATATATTGAGTATCATGATATATTTCTGAAATTTCCCGATTCATATAAAAATATGCAAATAAAGCGACAAACAATGATTTGAGATTTTAGTAAAGATGATATGGAAGTTTAGATCGGAACTAACAGCCATCGACTAAAAGGTAATGATACAGTTTTACTAAAATTTAAATGGTAAATTTTCAAACTATTTTTAATATAACACTAGACTTCTCTCAATAGAGTAAACTCCAAATTATTATTTGTATTGTAATTATTATTGTAATTATTATTTGTCTATTTTAACTTTTTTTTTCGTTTCCTCTAATTTGTGTAACAATAGCTTATAAGATCTCATAGTATCTTGATTGTTCTTTTTAATAAAATGAAAAAAAAATCAATATAAATTTTAATGAAATTACTGGAAATTGGAAGCAACTAATATTCCTATATATGTTAATAAAAAACAATATAACATAATATAACTTTAGACGGTTTCTGGAAGCTAATTCGCTAATTCGTTATTAAAATGTCTCATTGGCATTTTATATCTTTATTGAAGAAAGAAAACAAATAAAAAATGTACTAAACAAATCGAATGATAAATAAAATACGTTAAATATATTTTATTGTTAAAGAGCATTCAAATTTTTTTTTTTTTGTAAGCAGTATCTATAAGTATATACTTTTAAAAAATCAAGAAATTCGCCATGAATCAAAATTGATTCAGAATTATGTCACATATTAAAAAGTTGTATCAAATTTAAATCTTTCTGATAATATTTCTTCAGATTTAATAAAATCAATAAATCAATGAATTTTTATGAAATGCGTAAATTATCAATCAATTCTTGATAAATTTTTCTCGTATAGTATGATTTCGGCAAAAAATCTCATTTTCTTGGCTGCCTTTTCTGTAAATATTGTAGATCGTTCGACCATAAAATTTAAAAAGCTACTTGTTTCAATGCATTAATTTTTTTTTTTTTTTTAACTCAGTTTTATTTAGCAATCAGAAATACATAAAGATTCCTATGAGCTAAAATGACAATTTTTATGAGTGATGCCTAAGAAGAACCCCAATGAGAACTTCTCAGTTTTACAATTAATATGATATATTAGACCTAATCTAAGACTAAGTCTAAGGGCCATTGTCGTTTCAACCTCCTAATGCCAAAAGGTTGAGTAATGTCAACTATAGAAGGGTTCAAATGTGAGTCCAGTTTGCGCTTATATTTTTCCTTAACTTCTTTAAACGTTAATTGCACCGTTTTCATGTTGAGGTCGCTGTGAATGGTTTCATTTGTCACGTACCACGGAGAATTAAGAATTGTACGTAAAATTTTTGATTGAGTTCTCTGCATTATAGCTACATTAGATTTGTAAGCACATCCCCAGAGCTCAATGCATTAAATGAAGGGTAAGTTATAGTAATCGCAAAAAAATCGAAAATGAAAATTTTTATATATCTTTACATTTCAGAGGTTTCTGAATATTTTGGCATATCTTAGAAAAAATGAATGTATGTGTGTGTATGTGTGTGCGTGTGTATGTGTGTTCGGATACAAATGGATAAGGAGACGTGCTGATTAGTTTTTGGCGAAGGCAGTTCTAGCAGTTCCGAAGATATGGGGCAAAAAGTGCCAAAAACGGTAACTCAGTTTTTGAGAGAACGGAGCGTCTGATTTGAATAATTCAAAAAAAATTTTACTTGTATTAACAAGATGAACTGATCAAATTTTCATGAAGACAGGTCTAGCGGTGTCGGAGATCTAGTAAAAAAAAGTAAAAAAATGCCAAAAATTTTGTCAAAAATTTATAGTTTCTCAAAAATCTAATTTTTCAGAGTAAATTTAAAAAAAAAATTTGGTACGGAAAATTCCAGCAATTTGCCTTAAGGCACGATGCCAAGCGCCCCCACTAGTTTTAAATTTCACTCTCACGTACTGCATCTTCACAAGTTCACGTTTAGTATATCACTAACAAATATATGAAGTACCACATAAATATGTGAAGTACCACAAGAAAATAGCGACTTTCCCGTACATCAAAGTATCAATTTCAAGCCTGCAGTTACGCGGTATTGTTGAAAGGTATTCTAAAAAAATAAAAGTGAATTATGAAATTTATTGTAGAAATGCTGTCATAGAAGTTCCATCTTCCTGTTAAACTTTCTCGGACATTTGACATAATATTGTTACTCAACTCAACGCGTAGAACGAATCGGGTCTCATCCGTAGCCCAGACAAGAAGACATTCTGCGGTGACAGACAGCTGAGGCGCATGCCGATTACGTCACCACACGACATGCAAATGATGATAGTAGTAAGGTATGGAAAAATGTAGCAGGTACAAATTATGGTCTGTTTGAGGAATTATTTCATTTCATCAGTTAGTTCACTTCCTGTAGGATAAGTTGTGGAAGTTTCATCAGAAATCAGGTCCTGGGGCATAGTTGGAAGGATAAAAACAGGCTGACTGTATCCTAAGAATTTAGCATAGTTGATTCAGCACGATCAACTTCATAATTTCAGAATTAATAAAAACAAATTCCTAATTATCTTGCATTTTGATTCCAGACTAACCTGGAAGCAACACATCAAAGCCAAAATTCAACAAATCAAGTTCAAAGCCCAAGAAATCAATTGGCTTATAGGAAGAAACTCGAAGCTCTCGCTCTATAATAAGGTAATGCTATACAAATGCGTCATAAAACCCGTTTGGACTTACGGTATCGAGTTATGAAGATGCGCAAGAAAATCCAATATAGTATTGATGCAAAGATGTCAAAACAAAATACTAAGAAATATAGTCAACGCACCGTGGTACATAACTAACCACGCTATTCATAAAGATTTAGATATTTTATATGTCACAGATGTCATCAAAGACAGAAGCTCGATTGCCCTCTCAAAAATTGAGTGCCACTAAAACCAGCTTATTGCTTCTCTAATCGACTCTTCATCACTAATAAGAAGATTGAAAAGATGCTGGCCAAGCGACTTTAAATAAAACACTAAGCTTCACTCATTGGAGTGAACTCTAGTTAATTTCTTTTTTTTCTTTTTCTTTAATATAATTATTATTATTATTATTATTACTATTTTTTTATTTACTTATTTATTTATTCATTATTATTATTATTATTATTATTTTCTTCTTTGTGTCACAATAGTTTATAAGATAAATTATATCTTGATTGCTATAAATAATTAAATATATAAAAAAAAATCTTGCATCACTAAAGATGTCATCTAACCATGATATCTTTTCCCTCTCCACTCCTTCTGTATAATATCATTGTGATAACTTTATTGGGTAAAGAGTTCATACATTTATTTTCTTATATTTGAGCTCAATTAATTTAATATCTTGTGAAAATAGCAAGTAAAAAAAAGTTACTGGAGTAGCAAAATTATTAGAAGCACCCAAGTTTGTCCCAAGTTGGTTGATCCATCAAGACTCCAATATATATACACCAACACGAGAGAAATCAGAAAACGTGCATCCAAGTAGAAGACAAGACTAGAAATCTCCCTAATCAACTTGCAAAAAAAAAGATAAAAAACGGGATGACTGAATCCTAAGAGCCTAGCATGGATGATTGCTATATCAACTTCATAACAAAGAAATTGACAACAAATTCCTAGTGACATCTTTTCCCTGTTATCTCTCTTTCTTGAACTATCACTGTGAAAACTTTATTCGGCACAGTTCATATATTTGCATTTTTTATATTTTAAGAGGAATTTCTTAGTGTCTTATGGAAATCCCAAATTGGCTGATCCACCAAGACTCCAATATATATATTTATATATACAGTAGCAGAATAAATCAGAAGACTTGCATCCAAGTACAAGAGAAGACTGAAAAGCCGTCTGAATCAACTTGCAAAAGACTTGACTTCCACAAACATCCTAAGAAGACTTGAGAGAGAAAACCCTTAAAAAAAAAAAAAACATGTCATTTAAGTTTATTTTTAATTTTTGACTTGACTACCACTGGGTAGCATTTTAAAATTTTATCTATCACATCAGTCATCAAAATTACTAGAATATTTACATGGAATTAAAATAAAAGACGAAGTAGCAAAAAGACTAAATAATTTTTGTTATATCTGTATCTTCTGATAAAGTCTTTTGAACCTTTTCCAATACTTAAAAAAATTGATGAATGTATATATACACTATCATGTATGTCTGATTGTTAATATGGAATTGACAGTTTTGAATAAAAATTAGAAGCGTATTGAAAATGCTCAAAAACCTTTGGTTGTATTTTAGAGAGTTCAACTGTTTTAGCTGAATCTGGCCATTTTGGAATCAAAAATTAATATCAAACATTTATACAAAATGTAAATTTTTCATGGATAGTGTGATTCACTCTATTTTAATGTTGAATTTTGTGAATTAAAATTGTAGTTTCAAAACACAATAAGTACAACAAATTTTTCAATAATTTTATAATAAGTGTAATGCTAACGATAAAAGAGTAGCTTAAACGTTTCAATAAAATAAAGCATATTTTTAGAACTATTACTTATTTTATTCTGCTTGTTACATACAAATTTAATAAAAATAAAAATAAAAAAAAAATCATCTATATAACTGTTTTAACAATTTAAACTAAAATGCGGTACTGAAAAAAATCTAAATACAATATAATACAAAACATAGTTGAACAAATTCCATGTAACTTTTATGACATGTAAGATGTTACAAATTACTATATGCTACCGTATTGTAATTTATAATGAACCAAAGTATATATCTCTACCAGACAATGCGCTTTTCCATAAACGACAACAAAAACAGCGTTTCACTTTAATATTCTTGATTTTAACATATTCATATCACTCTTTGTGTTTAGGATCATAAAATGAAAGAAAACAGGAACTGAATTATAATTTGTTCCGGATTAAATAGAAAGAAAAAAGATCAACGTACTGGATTGAGCAAATTAATGCATTCGAGTTCTTGATGAAGTTTAGACAAATACACTAACTCATTGCTGTTATTCGATTGAATATAATTTATTATTTAAAGTAAATAATTAAAATTAAATTAAGTAAATAATTGTTAAGTTATATTTTAACATTTGCAACTGTGGACTGTACCAACACTGATTTGTTGGTCAAATTTATGTATTTGTAAGTTTTTGTTACAATTAGTAATTTGTCACTAAGTTCTAATTGATTCGAAGATTGTATATATTTATCATTATTAATCATGTTACCAAGCGGTATTTTCTTTTTGAGGTGAAAAATAATTCTGACCTAACTTTGTGCTAACTCCTCTACGGGATAGCAATCTTCCGGTACAAAAGCTCAGTGCCATGAAGTTTGCTGTCCTCATGGCTTATACAATAATATAAAAATACGTCCAAACAATACATGTTAAAATTTTAGAATTGAAGGTTTGTAAAAAGAGTTATATAATAATTAATAGTTATATAATAATAACTACACTAATTATATCACTTCCATATTGTCAGATTTTTTTATAATTTTATATTTAGTAGTACTCATTAATAAAAACTAATCGCAGTAATGTCTGTAAGCCATTAGTTTACTAACAAATAAGTAAAAATTTATTAAATCTTTCAAATTATTGATTATTTAAGAATTTAAGTACCACTAAAAATGATAAACATTCATTTAATTCAGAAACAACTTTGGTCAACAAGCAGATGCAAAAACCAAAATGATTTATTAGTGCGGAAAGTTAAATATAAACTCTTACGCATAATTAGCAAACAAATTATAATGACTGTATCAAGCATGTGATTGTAAAATAGTAAACACTAAATATTTAAAAAATGTCTAGTGACTAATTTTGTTTGTAATACCTGTATAATTATATCATATACGCAATTAGTAGTAAAGGTTAACGCTTTATATTATATTAACTGTAAAAAGTTCATATAGTAGAAATGCTGGATGCAATTTTAAGAAACATAGAATTATTATTTGCTTGAATAAATAAAGGACTAAAAAATTCTATTTTGAGCATATATAGAAAATGAATTGATAGATTGATCCTAATATAAAAATATCTAACCAAAATAAATCATTCTATTTTTATTATGAATATTTTTATCAAATCTTCACTAAGATTATATGAATGTTTCATTCACATATTGCACGAATCTTGAAAATTGCGCAAGTTAATTTTTTAATTTTTTTCCTTGTGTTTATCTTAAATATTTTAAATAACAAAATACATAGTTCCGCAAGGAATTAGAGGCTCCTATTTTTATATTCAAAAACTTAAGAATGATCTGAATGATATTTAATTTTTAGCGAGTGTTAAAATTGCAGATCATGTTAATGTAGGACGCGCCCTAAATGCAATAATGGAAACTTGTTTGAACAAACATACTTCATCTTTTCCCTTTGGACCCTATCCCAAAATCAGCTGTTATGGCGACTATTACTACCGTACCCTGGTATAATCGTATCTCGTAAATATATAGGTTTTGATATACAAACTTGGTACTATTTAATTACAAATTTAATATATTTAAGTGCTAATAATTCAATGAAAAAAATTTTTTTTTCGAAAATATAAATATAATTAAATATATGAATATTAATATTATATGAATATTGTTACTGAATCATACATAGTTATACTTATATTGGCATTGGTTACATTTTCAGATCAGTAAAATTAAAAAATATTAAAAATAAAATCTTTCATGTGATACGACACTAGTAAATCTAGAAAAAAACATTGAAGAAAGTTTTGCCTGATTCTAAAACAAATCTGAGAATAATAATTCTTACTATTTTCTTTGTCATTTATTACTTTGGTTATGTATTGCCATCAAAACTTTCATCCTGAAGGTATTATATACATTTTCAGTTATTAAGGTAACATTTGTAATTTATTCCACGTAAATACGAAAGTATGAAATCCAAAATAATATCTTACAATCAATCAGCCTTTCAGATTTTTATTGCTCATCTTGACCTTATCGACGGAACAAATTGCAGATGTATGATAAAAGGCACACGTAACCGCAAATAAGGGACATTTAAAGAGATATTTGTAATTAATTTAGCCTTTTGGAACATCAACTTTTATTTTATAAGAGGTAAACCTTTGGTCAACGATTTTAAGGATAGACGAAAATTGATGGCAATTGAATTTAATTCTAATTCATATGAAATTCGTGAACAATAGATAACTTCGGTCGTGACAACCTTTAAAGAACCTTTGGATGAAATAAGATTGTGAAGGTAGTGAATAATTTATGATTTGGGAAAACAATTTACAATTTGTATATAGTAACTATGTTATCAGTGATTTGAGAATGCAAATATATTGTGAAAAAAATTATAATCATAAAAAAAAATTACTTGTTACAATAAAAATATTTTCCCAGAAAGTGAAGAATTTAATTTGTTATTATAACTGAAATTAACGTTACACGATTTATACTATGAAATGGTTTAACATAAATTCTACCAAGGGATATAGCAAATGATGAACAGTAGCAATAAAATATAAAAAAAATCTAAAATTCGAAGTTTAAATGTTAATTTTTAATATAATAATACTTATAAATGATGTTAAATAAATATATTGGATCATTCATTTTACACTTTAACTTTTTTCTTCAAGGTGCAAAAACTATGGAGTAAAATGGTATCATAAACTCTATGGAATAATATTATTTTGAACTTATTGTTAGTGAAAGACAAAAATTGAAAATAAAAGCCTTTTTGTAATATTTTACTTCAACACTGTAGAAAAGTCAAGATATTCTTCAAATAAATAATAGATTATGTGTATAAAAAATAAAAATTGATATAAATAAGGCTGATGAAGACTTAAATGTTAATGTAAATTAACGAAGAGTAATAATGCCTGAGATTGGAAGACTAATTTTATCAAATTCAGGTCAAAAACCAATTTTAAAATCCTTTATTAGAATTTGAGCAATTAATCTTCACAAAAGTAAAATCATTACAAGAGAAATTTAAATTAAAAATTTATTCCTTCATATTTGAATCGATTGAGAATTATGTGCTGAATATGGGAATTCAGTAAAAAAAAGTAAACATATTCGAATATCGAAAGCAGAGGAGAGAAAATACAGGGAACTGAAAGGCGAAGCACATGACCAGGAAGTATGGAAGCAAAAGTTTGGAAAGGAAAATTCATAAGAGTGAATAAAAAGTGATTAATGGCAATAAAATGATAATGGGAAGAATAAACAGGAGAGCTAAAGGAAATTATTGATTTGTGGTGCTCTCATACCATGGACTACTATATATTAATATTAGTATTATCAAAAAAATTTAGAGAAAACTTTTTAAAAATAGATAAATTTGGTAATGAAGTTTCACGATTATAATTCCTCAATCAGTGCATGTGAAATTAATGAACTAGTAAAGTCTATTTTTATCAATATTGTACAGCTAAATTAATATTAGATGCCACATGATTTATAAAACAAAACTTATGACCATTGTTAGTTAATTGCTATCAACCTTCCCAGGACAAAAAATGAAATATAATTATTTTGCAATTAATATAATAATTTGTTGGAATTTACGTGTTGCAACAATGCCCACGAGAGGCAATTTTCAATTGAGATCTATAAGGGGGCGACTATTAATCATGTGAGCGATTTCTATGGATTTTTGGACCCCCCCCCCCTTCATCTTGGTTGCTATAATCAGTCTTCCCTGTCCCTTACAAAACATCACGTGTAATTTTAGTATCTAGAAGAATAAAGTAAAATTTGAGTTTTATTTTTAATTTAAATTTTTTTTTTAAATTGAGAATAAAAATAAATACACGTGATATCTTGCAAGACCCGCCTCCTCTTGGTAATATTTTGTGATTTTTTGCTAAACCCCTGCTCCCTCCTCTTTTAGGTTCACGTGATTAACGGAAACGCAAATAAAAATTTGAAATCATACGGCCAAAGTTGGGATCCTATTGGGATGTAGCCCGGGACTAATTTGTGCTAGCCCACGTTCTTAACTATTACACCACGACAGTATCAATCTGCTTTAACCTAATTGTATTTTATATTTTAAAAAATATCCATCTCCTTCATTTACCAAAATCGAATGCCTTTACATGGCGTCAATAAGTTCGGCATCACCACAAGGAGAATAAATATGTATTTCGAAACATCACAAAATGTTAATTAAAGGATGATTTGACATTTCTCCGAAATGTTAACGATTACGATCCGACGTGTTTTTTATACAATCGATTGTTTAAAGGAGAAGTGAAAATTATAAATAACTTTCACTAACACTAATAAATTTATCGTCAACATGATTCACAATAGTACGCAATCAATTAGAGACATAACTATAGTATATTGTTTACTATATAATAATAATGCAGTTTATAAACTAAAGTATATATTTCTTGGAATTTAGATTTTGAAATGAATTGAAGTGCAAAATTGTTATGAATGAATGTAATTTATGATACGTCTGCAAGCCTAATATATCTTTATTATGAAAATCCAAAGCTAAGATAATATTATAGATTTTTCATCCGGCTTAATGTAATAAAATAAGTATTTTCATAGAACTGAAACAAATAAAATAAAACGTGTCAAATAAATTATTATAGGCTTACTATTGAGTAACCTTTTAGAATAGATGTTATTTATCCATGTATACCCAAATTTAATGGATGTCTGTTTTTGTATGAAGACTTATTGTAATTAATAAAAAAAAATTTAAAAGAAAATTATTATATCTGCATGTGCTTCACGTAGTTATGAAATTTATTATAACTCAGGTTGTTGGGTTATAATTTAACCCTTGTAGTTGTGGACTGTATTAAACACTGATTTGTGAATATTATATATTTGTTGCAGTTCTTATTACAATCATTGATTTGTCATTAAGTTATAATGAAAGAAGATATATTTATTAGTCACTTATTAAATATGTTGTTTCGCGAACTTTACTTTTAGAAGTAAACAATTATTCTCATCAAACTCTTCGCTACCCCCTCTACCAGGGGTAGCAACCATTCCGTGTAAAAGGTCAATGCCATGAAGATGATCACTTTCACGGCCAATATAATAAAAAAAAACTACGTCCAAACAATATCAGCATGAATAAAAATAAATACGTCTGAACAATATCGGCATGAGTAGAGATACTAAAATATACTCAAAGATTTGTTCGCTAAATATATGCAATAAGTTGCCTAATGATTATAAATATGTTTGCAATAATCAACTATTCAAACATAAAAATAAATTTATAAGAAAATATATACGCTGTCGGGATTTGAGCCCAATCATTTTTATAATTAAACCGCTTTTTATAGGCCTATAATTTTTTAAGGTGTTCGTTTTGACTATTAACTCTGTCACTATGCAAAGTTTCATCAAAATCCCCTAAGAGTAAACTTAAGGTTCTCCTTGTTTGTAAACTTATACAATAGGTGTTATTAGTATTTTTTGTTGTTTACATACAAAGAAGCATATTTTTTGTTAGTAAAAAACGCTTTTACCTAAAAAGTCAGATTTAAAAGTTATTATTAAATTTTTTAAATAATTTAAACTGATGCAAAGTTAAGTTTTACATTTTTTTAAAGATATCTGTTTAATTCTTGATCCTATTTCCTTCCTAATTAGCTACACTAAATAAAATTATAAATTTTTAAGTATTATATTTTAATACAATAAACAATTTTTTTTTTGTTTTCTCGTGGTATATCGAAATAAAACTTTTTTAATTAAAATAAAATAAATGCGTTATATATTTAAAATTTTCAATAAACACAATACAATATTAATTAAAATTAACACCTATTAACTAGTTTTAATAGAACTTTATAGATTCTTTATTACTATCCAATCTTGATCTAACGATAAAACTATGCATGTTGTACCTGTTAAATGAATAATGAAACTTGTATGAATTATCATTTATAAAACATGTTTTCAAACAACTCTCCCGCGTTATAATGAATAAAATGCGTTATTTATGATTCATATAAATAGATTTCAATAAAAATAATTTTTAATTAAGTAGGCAGAACGTTTTAATCACGATCAGCTATCGATATACCGATATCTTATCACAAACAATGTCATAAATAATACACAAGATATAATTTGTGCATTTTTTAATTTATAAACGGATAATTGTTTATTAGTTTCTGTAATTAGAATTTTATAATAAGGAAATGACTTTAAAAACAAAAGCATTATAATTTTGTACAGTCTGTTAACTTCTCGTATGGTAAGTTATAAAAATAACCCAAAAATAAAAAATGAAAATTTTTGTATATCTTTACGTTTTAGAGATTTCTGACTATTTTGGAATAGCTTAGAAAAAATCAATGTGTGTGTGCGCGCGTTTGCGTGTATGTATGGATACAATTTTCCGTCCACGATTTCGGGCGCACGGATCAACCGATTTGAATGATTCAAAAAACATTCTACTTGTAATGATGTTGACTAAATTTTTGCAAAAGCAAGTCCAGTTGATTTGAAGATTCAGAAATAAGTTTTAAAAAATGACCTTTGGCGGTCGAAAATCAAATATTTTCGACAATCTAGAAATCTAGATCATGTAGATCATATAGATGAATAGGTATCAAAAACATTCAAGAAAATTGAAAATGTTTGAAATTAAAAAAAAAATATTTATATAAGAAAATTTAAATTAATGAACATGCATAGTCCTTTAGAAACCATTTTACCACAAATTAAAGTAATAAAATAGCATTACAATGGTTGTTAAAGAGAAAGTGTGAACTGTCTCTTTAATTAAGATTAATAGAAGATAGTTATAATGTGTCATATTTAATCTAATTATAACTTTCTACTACAATCAGGATATTTATTAACATAATATTTTGTTTTATTTTTAAAAGCAAGAACTAAAAAGTTTTTAAATATCAAAAATACTTCCTGAATAAATACTATTAACAGGACTAAAATAAAATTTATAATTGAAATTAAAATAATAATTAGAAAAATATGTAATTATAACAATAGAAATATAGGAAAATGCAAAGTTGTGATGAGCTTCATTTACTTTAGTGATATTCATGGAATAAAACATAATAGTATTATCACAATTCACCATAAGACAAATTTCTTTATGAAAATAAATTTTTTCAAATTTAAATTTTTTATTAAATTCTAAAAAATAATAAATAAAAACTGACTTTTCTACTTCCTCAAAGCTTGTAGTTCAACACGTTCATATAATTATTTTAAGTAAACTTATTCATTACTTATTGGCATCAAATCCAAAACTAAAACTAAGAATATTATTTTGATAAAATCTATTTTTAGATATTTTGTAGAAAATATGAAATACAGTTCTACAAGCTTTAAGACTGAATTAAACCATAAAAATAACAAAAAAAAATTTTTGATATAAATCTGGTAATTTAATGCAATCCTCATCATTCGTCGCAAGGAGCTTGTTTTCTCAAGATATAACTTTCAAATTACTGCAAATTATGTTGATGTCAGCACTGTGGAAGTATATTAAGAATTTGAATTATTCTACGTTACTATTAGTAAGTTTTGTTTTACTAAAAATTGCCATATATCACCTTTCAACTACGAATTTTCCATCATTGTCAGAGGTTTGCAAATGGAGCGCGGAAAAAGGCGCGAATCGCAAGGCCAAATGCCAACTGACGTATAATACCAAATGGTTGTTATTTAGAATCACGCTTCAATAGGCAAGCGACCTCGTCTCACGTCACCACAGGAGAAGATTCAATGAATCTGCACAACTATCGAAAAGTAAATGGAAATTGTTTTACTTTAGCTTTTGCTTTAACCACCAATATTTTCCAATATCCAATAGAAAATAGCCAGATAATGCTAATCATAAATATGTAACAGCTCCAATTAATCGTTACTAGCTACCACTCAAATACCATTTTAGATAGATCACCACAGGAGAAGATTCAATACATCTGCACAACTATCGAAAAGCTAGTCGAAATTGTTTGACTTTAGCTTTTGCTTTTACTATAAATATTTTCAAATATCCAATAGAAAATAACCAAAGAATGCTAATCAATAAATATAACTGCCCCAAGCAATCAATACTAGCTACTACAATTTAGAAAGATTAAAATAAGAGTCTTTAATGCGTCACATGTTTCCTGGCGTTCCTCAAGGAAGCGTGCTGAGACCTTAGCGACATCAGTTATACACATTTGACCTGACTAGTTGACGAATAAAAACTAATATAGCAACATTTGTAAATAATATACGATTATTTCTCAGTTGAAAGGACCTAATGCAGAACTAGCTTGTTCTCTGGAGAACCTAAAGTGGTTAGCTCTAAAAATTCATACGACACCTTTACTCTAGGAACAGATAATTGCCCTAAACCAAGCACCTATATCACAAAAAATGCAGTTAAATATCTTGATTCCTACTAAGATCAACGCCTAATGTAAAAAAGAGAAACAGATGCCAAATTATTAGAAAAAAATGTGTAAAAAATATACTTGTGTGCTATAAATTAAAAGAAATGGTTTCCAGAAAGATTCTCAGTTATAGATCTATTGGAAATTGCTAGACATTTAAATGATGGAATCTAACAAATAATAACCAACATTTAAGATAAAGATTAATTTCTTAAGCTAACTGTAAATGTACCCAGATGTTTTTCAATCTGGTAAATCAGGGAATGGATTTCCCATCAGATAAAAAATCTGGCATATTAGGAATTGAGTGGATTTTTTAAGAAGCAAACAAATTGCAAATACCATTTTTTACTAGCAAGTTAAGAGCTGCATCAATAGATGCAAAATTTATTGCATTATTTCCTTACTCAATGAACCATTGATTTATTGTAAAGAATAGAGATGGATGATAGAATAAATATTAATAAAAAGATATATAAAAATGTTATTGACAGTAGGTTTATCATCAAATGAAAGAATCCATATGCGATGCCATTTAGATCAAAATTAGAAAAAGTAATCAATTCAAGCAGCAATTCTTGTCATTCTGTTTTTTGAATTTTTTTCATTTCACAAATTTCATTTGTAATTTATTACCATGAATAAAGAATATTTATTAATTGATTTGATCAAAGTAATTTATTTTTACTAATTATTGATCTAAATCATAAGCATAATTTGATAATATAATTAAAATTAATTCCATGTGCAATCAGATTGCCAATCATGGTAATTAGTATTGAATAATGAATATAGATGTAGATGTTAATATCAAACCATTGAATAATATTTAAATTACGCTAAAATAAAATCATTAACCTATTTAAAACTGGTCAACAAATGCTAATTGTATTTATTGTGACAAGAATTATGTCTGTGCGAATAACTTGCTATATCTAATTGCTTCTGCGTATTACTTACGGATTTTATACGCACTCATTATTTCTCGGAATTGTAAAATTTTATGATATTAAGAAGATATAGTTTAAATATTCAGTAGACATGAAACTTGAAAGATAACTGCATATCGAGAAAGTTTTAAAAAATATAACACTTCTGCCAAATTTTCTCGAATTTCTGGTTAATCATAAAAAATATAATACAATAACTACAACCATCTACAAAATATTTTACTACTGAAAAAATAATAATAATCAGCTTAATGCTTATATTTTTAGATTCGAAGCAAGTTTGTCAAATACGACTCCACGAACGATTTGCATAGATATTTGAGAAGTCACATAATATAATATAAAGATTTTTTTCCATTATGTCATTTGAGAAACAATGACTATAATAAAAGTCATATTTCTTAGATATGTATATAAACATCCAATATATTTATAAGCAGAATGATAATTTGAAAATAGTAGAATCAAGAATATGAAAATTAATAAAAGGGTTTTTTAAATTTTAATTAATCGAAAATTGAAGTAAATTAGTTATTGTACCGCTCTTAAAAGTTATAATTTAAAACTATAAAGCAAGCAAAAATGTATATAACTAGAATTGAAAAGCCAGTTTAAAATCAAGAAATTCAATTGATAAACGTATATACGATAAGAAAACAACAACAAAAATTTAGAATCTAAAAGATCTCTATAAGAAGAATCTAACCTATTATCATATTCTGCCGAACTCTATTTGAATTCAAATTTGCACATAAATCATCTAAAAAATAACGGCAAATGTCATGTCTTGGAACCAAATTAAAAAAAAAGGTGGGTTTGTGCTCTTCGCCTAGAACTTCATTTGTATCCAAAAATAACAATAACAGTGTTAAAACAATATTAAATTAGTTAATATAGTTTTATAGGCAATATTTCAATTTTATGTAATATTTACAACGAAGGTATTATATATATCTATTCACTTTTAGTACTAATCTCTTCTGTATTTAACTCAATATAAATACTGACAATAGAGATAATCAATAAAATAATTTACGAGTTACTTTTACTTATATTTATTTATACGTTCTCTGTACTTATCGTTAGTAATATATTATGTGTTCATTACAATTGTATAATTGGTTATATAATAAAAGAAATAAATTAATTAATTAATAATTATTATTTCGAACTACTTAATCTCAACAAATCAATTCGCAACCATATTATCTCAATATAAATACATTATTATTAAACCAATAGATTAATAAAACTGCACGATTAATAAAATCTGGATAAAATGCAACTTCAGGAACCATAGTTAACATTAAAAGTAACTTTAAAAGTCTATTATAATTTTTGAAAAAACACTAATTTTAGTAAAATTAACATTAAAAAGTAACTTCAAAATTTTAGTTCGAGTTTTAAGGGGGTATTCTACTGTAGAATTTGAAAAAATCGAAAAAAATTTTTTTACATATTTTCAAAGTTTAGTGTTCAAAATATGTCAATAAAAGGATTTTTCAAAATTACTATTATTTCCTGAGTTATAGCCGTTTTAGAGACGTGGCCTCGGTTCGGGTCCGACTTGTCTCAAAACTTTGAACGAACGACTTGTCTCGAAACTACTGTTTTCGAGCTGGCGGTAAGGATATCTCGAGTTCTAATGAACTGATTTACTTCAAATTTGGAGAGGATTTTCTATATACATCGCTTTATCGTATGGACCTTGCCCCAAACTATAACTTCTCATTTAGTATTTTTAAAAAATACGGAATTGCTAAAAAAACATGAAAAAAATTTTTTTTTTTTTCAAACTGCCGCCATTCAAACAAAAACCATTTTTTAACTTATCCAAGGTTCATACGATAGCGGCATCTATTATAATTAAGAATCCATCTATTTTTTATGTTCAAATCACCAGGAGGGTTGGAATCATGTACGCCAGGACACCCTCTTTTTTGGGAAACTTCCAATTTGACTGCTCATAACTTTGTGAATTTTAATTTTTTTTTTCTAATAATTTTTGATGTAATGATAAAATATCAATAAACAAATGATAAAAAAATCGATAGTAAAAATATTATTTGTTTCCTTTATACAGCGCTTCAAAAACCGGGCGAAATTCATGACTCTACAGTAGAATATCCCCTTAAAAAAACACTAATATTAGTAGAATTAACATTAAAAAGTAGCATTCTAATTCTAGTTTCAAATTTAATGAAAAAATGCTTTAATAACATTAAAATGTGACAGGAATAACTCACTACTCGATACTCGGTTCGGGTCCCTTGCTCTAATATAGAATTGTCATTTGATTTGTTGGAATGGAATTAAGTAGAACATGAATTGTTGATTTGAGTTAGAATAGAATTAGAAGTTAGAAGAACAAAAAGAAGAAGACCCAAAAAGAAAAAGAAGAATAAGAAGAAGACCCAAAACGAAGAAGAAGAATTAAGAGAAAAAAGAATAAAAAGCATAAGAGAAGAAGAATAGAAAGAAGAAGAATACGAAAGAAAGAAACAATTGAAGAAGTCAGTTATGAAGAAAATTGGGTAGTACAACCCGATTCTCTTCATGGACTTCTTCAATTCTTCCTTAGGTATGTGTAAAAAGATATTATATGATAAATTAAAAAAGTAATACATGATATAATGAAGATAGTAGAAAATATAAGAAAGAAATAAAGTTATAGCTAATGCTCTAAGTAAGCGAGGCCAATAAAATTGAAAACTAACTTTAAAATTCTAGTTCATGATTTATAAAAAAAATCTAACTATGGACTAGGATTAGCATTAGACTAATTTTTAAGAACTGATGTAAGTTGTAAAAAAATCTAACTTTGGTCAAAGTAACATTAAAAACTAGCCTCTAAATTATAATTCAAGATTTAGAAAAAGTCTAATTTTAGTCAAATCTGCAAAAAATGTAGTAAATGACTGATTGCATTCCGCAAGTTCGTATATATCTTTTACATATGTGTTGGTGATAATCGCGTGCAATTTCAAATGTATTTGATATTATGATAATTACCTTAATGAACCAGTTACAAATCGCGACACACTTTCAAGGCACGACAACGGCCACGAATTAATCCTACAACACAACCACACTCGATGGATGGAGTTTCTATACTGACAAAAATCGATATTGAAATATTAATTTAATTAAACGATGTTTAAGATTATTTGTAAAAGAAATTCCTATGATTGTACCTTCTCTGTCTTATTATTATAATATCTCTAAAATCAAGTATAATCACATGCGATATTCACACGCAGTATAATAAACTTTGTAGGCTTGATAGTTATTAATTGAGACATATTAAAACATAAACTAATTTTAATGACATTTTTCCTCAAGGCACGTTGCTAAAACTTGCCACTTTGTATAAATAATAAACTTGAGATTTAGCCATTTTTCAAATTGTCACACGATAGAATTTTGGAATCTTGACATGGTCAATTATTTAAACACTAATGATTGTTCAAAGAAAACAACTTTAGGCTCATATTTTAAAATATTCTGTGAAATCTATGATCTCGCAAAAATTGAGCAAAATCGTCAAAAAAAATCGGCAAGTTTAATAAAATTTATATTTAAAAATAGCTTAAGCATGATGAAATCTTGAGTTAAATTGTATTTATTGAAAATGATTTATAAATCTGAATAAAACAATTATATTAATAATATATGACAGCACGAGAAAAATATTTTTACTGAATATTATAGGGTAGGGTGAAGCACAAAGAAACAATTTGACTTTGAGCAATTATATTGTCATTGCAGAAATGTGTTCAGTTTTTTCTGTTTTTCAAAAAAATTTCAGATGGTCCTTTTTACTCCATAGGAGGGAAAAATGGGACGGTCAGGGTATTATTTTCGACCAAATATTCGACCAAAAAATAAATTTCCTGGAGACATTTTTTTCAGAAATAACATGGTATATAATATTGATCTGGTATTTCGTCAGAAAGAATCAAAAGTTGGAATAACTACTTATGTAATATATATCTTGCAAATTGTTTTTTTTAACTTAATTTACTTTTTTTGATTGTTTACACATTTGCCAGGATAAAGATTTAATTGATCCTTTTAACCCCACCTACGTAACAATAAACAAAAATGTTATAAAGATAAAATGCACATTAAAGGATAAAACGTATAAGTCCACAAAAAAATATTCAGAATATTTTACGAACTTTTTTCAAAATTCAGTTTTTGTTTGTCAATTTGAAAATGAAGTAAGAAAGTTTATAGTAGCAGTTAATATAATAATATGTAACCATGGAAATTTTCTTGAACACCTGTTTAAAATAGAAATGATTGGATCAAAAATGAGCGATTATAGAGAAGATCTGAGTTCTCTAGAATCTATAATTTTGACGTGTAGAATAGAATCATTGTTTTTTACATAATTGTGAAATTAGAGCAAAGTATTCTATAGAAGACTAATAAAAACCAAAAGCCACATGAATATTTTAATCATGAAAATCTGTTCCGGAACACCTATGTATGGTATTGATTTAAATTAAGTCTATTTGTTTTGTAACATTGTTAATAACAAAATCCATAACTATAAATTTTTCACTTTTCTAGTAATTTTCAACTACATTTATTATTATATATTGAGTTGTTGTAAGTAAATAAGTAATTAAGTAATTAGTAATTAAGAGTTTTTTTAATTCAAGTTCAAAAGATTCAAACTATGAAGTTCCTCATTTATATTTTATGTAATAATGCAATAAAAATATAAATAATTGAATCATTAAGTGTACCAATCTTTATGATCAAATTTGATTTTTTTTATTTATTTTTTTTGTTGGCTTTGTAAGCTTGCACATTGGCCAAATTTGAATTGTTATATCATATATCCGTTAAAATTTGAATATACTAAAATTATTGAAACTTTATGAATCTGAATAGAGAAAAAACCCTAATAAAATGTTCTGCGATGATATAACCCATAACAAAATTTGCCATGAAATAATATCTTGAAGTTAGTCAAATAACATCATTATAATTAAAAAAAAATAAAAATCGCCAATAGATAGTATGAAAAAAAACAGTATGGACATCATTTATTTCTTTAGCACGTGGTCACCAATGATGATCTTTCGCTAATATTTAGAAAGAAAGTAAAACTTTCAATTCTTCATATACATCATAATTTCTATTATTTTTATGCATTTACCTAAATAAATATTCAAGTAACGAGCAATTGCCAAAAATAAAAAAAATGGCGAATTTTAATACAACACGTGCATGACGAATTTTACAGAAAACGTTGACATGAATTCACGAATGGAAGTGTGCTAAAGCCACTCGTAAAAATTATGTAAATTTTATGAAATCCTTTGTAGAGGTTATGATTGATTTATAATCAAGTAAACGGTATTATGTAGAAAGTCAAAATATTTTACTAAAAATATTAAGATAAAAAAATACTGATCTTATTGAATAGTAACAAAATATTTTTAGAAAATCAGTTCAATAGGGTTGCTAGTTAGGTCATAGCCCTAGATAATTTTTGAAATTTAGAAAAAAAATAAACAAAAACCAAATAGGTAAGCCAAAATATTGATTTTAAGAAATTTGTAGTACTTGCGTTATATTAAGATTGAGGATTGATGCTTATCATAAGTCAAATTATTTTCACTTTTTTACAAAAATATTGACATTCACGTATCTGTAGATATTTCCAATTCACACAGATCATTGACATCAAAAGATCTCGACATTTGTCTTCCTAATCTAATTGTAAGTAGTCGAGTGTATTTATAATTAATAAGAAAATTAAATATTTGATTTGCGACAATATAAAAAATGCTACTTTGTTGTATTATTGTCAACAATATTATCATATGAGGAAACTTGAAACAAAAGAAATAACTAATTTTGTACGTAAACTAACAAAACACTAAAGTGAACTTGAGATTAAAAGTTACTAAGAAATAATTATTGTAATATATATATATATATATATATATATATCTATATGTATATATATATATGAATGTTTTGTAAGTAATTAAACATTATAGGTCCACATCAAAATAGAGTTTACCACAACTGATATTATATGCATATTCATGCACAAAGTCAATCAGCATAAAAGAATTTAAAAACAATAAATCTTTTCCATAACCTTTCAAAAATAATTGCGAAATTTCAACTAATTAGATATCTACAAATTTCAAATTATTGTTGAAATTCATAAATGTATTTGTAAAGTTTATCATTTCTTTTTGACATTAGCATATCATTTGCTGCAGGAAAATCAGCACACAGTTTTAGATTCAAAAGATAACTAAATTTTGGAATTCAACACAATAATAAAACAATATAATAAATATATACATTCATCACATACCAATTGCTTATTGATATGATAAAGAATTTATTATTTTTAGGAGACATGAAAAATAGTATCATATTTGACTTGAAAATATAGTTCAAAAATGTGTTTGAATTGAAAAACAGCCCTTCAGAGCAGTGATATTAAAAAAAATATGTACTAAATAGAAAGTATGGTATGAAAGTAGGTACGAATCAATACAATAAAATTTGACAAATATCAAAATGTAGAGCATTGAATAGAATAAAATAAAAAATAAAAACTGGTGCAAGGCATCGTGCCTTAAAGCAAATTGCTGTAACTTCTAGTAACAAAAACTATTAAAAAAAATCTAAAATTTTTTAGTAACTTTGAATAAAAATAGATTTTTGAGAATTTTAAAATTTTGAATAATTTTTACTTTTTTTAAAAAAATGAATTTGTTTAATATTCGGATTTTTTTTAAATTCTGAACTTTTTAAAGCAATTGCGCTGCATAGTTGTTTTAGAGTCGACATATCGAAGCGCGTAAGCGCCGCGTCGTAGTCCCAATCATTGACACGAATCATTTGTGAAACCCATATAAATATACACATTTACTTATATCTGATGATATGATGTGCATATGTCTAATAATCTTTTTTGACCGCCAAATAGACTTGTTTTTACTTTTTTATTGGATCTGGCCAGCGCTGGACCTGCCTTAAAAATTTTACCAGTTTTTAATTTCGTCAATACAAGTAAAATGTTTTTTCAATCATTCAAATCGGACACTCCGATCTCTCAAAACTAAAATACCATTTTTGGCACATTTTGCCCCATATCTTCGGAACGGCTAGAAATGTCTTTGCCAAAAAGTAATCAGCACGTCTCCTTATCAATACGAATCGAATGTTTTTTGAATCAATCAAATCAATTGATCCGTGTTATCAACAACACACACGCCAATTTTTTTCTAATGCCAAAATGCTCAGAAACCCTTCAAACGTGAAGATATATAAAAATTTTCATTTACGATTTTTTGTGATTTTTATAACGGGAGGTATAATATATATAATAATATTTAATTGTAGCTAAATGCTGTGTAAAGAATATTACTTTTTGCATTTTTAAACTGAATATTATAGTAGTTTACTTAACTTTTTTATTTTTGTCCGTATACTTTTTAATTATCTATACATCTTGTTTCTTATTTACCATATTTATTGATCTATTTGATTATTTAATTAATTAATTAAATATATGTAAATATTATAAGCAAAATATTAATTCTATAATATTTTTCTAATAAGATTTGATTGAAACTTAAAACAGTTGCTCACAGAATCTCCTACAGGCCAATTGTTTGATAAAGTAGTTCTTTCTCTATATAAATTGGCAGTAAAAGTGTCAAAATGTTATGTATTTGCTGTGCGATGAGACTGCTCATATAATTCTCAAGTTCTATTCACTGTTAAGTATATATAAGTAAAAAAAGTAAAGTTAAAATTATGGAAACTTGTAATTCAATTTTGCATTTTTCTTATAAATTACAGTTGATGAATAGTTTTTCAGACATCGATGAAGGTCGAACACGTAAATAACTCCTCGTTAGACGTGCATCCGTTTTGAGAAATAATGGTAATAGTTTTGCCTTATGTAACACAATGTTCTTTGTACTCTATCGGTATTGGCAGCCTTGAAAAATTCATTTTAAAGCTTCTGTCCGAGACGTAAAATGATTTTATCAATCTTACATGACACTATAATTATTTAAGATGAATTCATAATACGAAGAACAGACAATTATTGCTGTTGAATATGTTCAATTATGAAGGTCTATGGGAAAATTCACAATTTTGAATACAAATTGTTCGTTTGATATTAGATATTTATAATTTAAATTTTTCTGTTTTTTATGAAATTGTTAAACTTTTTCCATTATAAATTAAGGGCATATGGTATAATACACTCATTGTTAGTTAAATGTATGCTTGTATATATACAGCTAATTATAGGAGTAAAATACCATAGGCATAATACTCATGTATAACCAACGATGTATTTTTTCATTTTTTTTTTGGCCTCGCTTACTGGAGCTTTTGCCACTTACAACATTACTTCTTTACACTCATATTTTATAAATCTTCAATTTTAGACTATCATCTTCATATAAATCCTATTCTTCTTTATACTTTTCAACTTCCTTCTTTACTAGACTCATTTCATTCACTCATTTCATTCACTCATTTCATCTTCTAAGATCTTCTTACTTCTTCATCTTCTAATCTCTTACTTCTTCTACTACTTTTAATTCATTTAATTGTAATTCTAAAATCTTTATACACGATTCTGATTTTTTTTACAAACAATTCAAAATAATATAATTCGTTTTCAAAGTAATCAGGTTTCTGAACAGTAAACTTTTGCATATCTTCACGTTTCAGAGGTTTCTGAACATTTCGGCATATCTCAGAAAAAATGGATGTGTGTGTATGTGTGAGTGTGTGTGAGTATGTGTGCGTGGAGACAATTTTTCGTCGACTATTTCAGGCGTACGCTGCGATTTGAAAAACATTCGATTCCTATTGATAAGGAGACGTGTTGATTCGATCGAAATATGTTAGTTGATTAGTTTTTGACAAAGACAGGTCTAGCGGCTTCGGAGATATGGAGCAAACAGTGCTAAAAATGTCAGTTTTTAAGAGAACGGATCAACGGATTTGAATGATCCAAAAATGGATGTGTGTATGTTATATGTGTGGAGACAATTTTTCATGAACGATTTCGGTCGTAAGTTTCGGTTCAAAAAACATTCGATTCTTATTGATGAGGAGACGTGCTAATTTGTTTTTGACAAAGACAGGTCCAGCGGCTTCGGAGATATGGAGTAAAAAGTGCTAAAAATGACAATTTTAAGAGAACGGATCAACCGAATGATCCAAAAAACATTCGATTCGTAATGATGGAGAAAATTGGTAATTAGATTTTAGCAAAGTTCATCATGTCATCAATACAAATAAAATATATGTATTTTGAACCGTTCAAATCGGTTTTATTCTCTCCAAAACTGAATTACCATTTTTGGCACTTTTTGCACCGTATCTTCGAAACTACTGGACATGCCCTTGCCAAAAACTAATCAGCACGTCTCTCCATTAATACGAATCGAATGCATATGAAAACAAACATAATTAACAAACATGAACCATTAATAAACAACAATTGAAAGAGATGTTTTAGTGAGACCTATTGATGCAGAAATTAGATACACAAATATTAAAATAATCAAAATTAAGCATCTCAACATAAAATTAATAGCAATAAAAATAAAGACAAAACGCCATCAACTACACTTGTTTTACTACCGCCATTGTTGTTACTATAGAAAAGTAGTATTTGCTAAATTGTTTTAAAAAGTACGTCGTAAGATAATGTTAGTAATGGTTACACATTAAGATAACAGCTAAAAAAATTCCAATTATTAACTTGGCACAAAAAAATGATAAAGCGACATTGAAATTCCTTAATATGCAACGAACACGTTCAGGTGCACAACAATTTAATTCACCTTTGTAATTTATGCCCAATTGTTGAATGTAGGTGTATTGTTAATAATAATAACAAAATTTCAAATAAAGCGTGTATGTAGAGAAATAATAGAGAGTATCAATTACAATTAGAAAACAAAAATATGGCTAGTTGTTTGTATTGGATAATAGATCAATATCTAAACAACGCACTAATTATATTAGTAGATTATTCAACTTCAGAAAGAAATTTTTAGTGATTTACTTGAGAATGAGGTTAAGATATGTATCAAAAACTTTGTAACTATAAAAATAATTATTCTTGTTTTTATTTTTCTAATTTCTAATCTAACATTTAACGAGTTTTCATAGTAAGTCCAAATAAAACTTTTTAGGAAAAATCCATTACATATCACAATTCCTAACATACCAAAATCAAAAGGACGCAATTTCGCTTGAATTGAATAAGATGAGTCATAAGTCGTGCATCGGATAACACGGACTTTCTAGTCTATATTAGAGTATATGTATATATATATATATATCTATATATATATATATATATATAGTGTGTGTGTGTGTGTGTGTGTGTGTGTGTGTGTGGTGGTGTGTGTGTGTGTGTGGTGTGTGGATAAATGACCCGACAGACGTTGTCCTGTACCCGCGTCTACAGTTTAAAAAAATATATTTATATAATAATAATATCCCAACCGATAGTTTAGATTATCCTATTCAATGTCCTGCAATTTTAATTTCTGCATATCTCAGCTGCTTTTCGGCAATAATAATGTAGGTTCTAATAATGTCTAGGTCACAATTTAATAACCTGAATTCAAATTTCAAGTGAAATTACATTTCTGGCAGGTGACAATTTCTGTCAAAATGTTTTCAATGTACAAAGATGATGTTATTTTTTGCATTTTTTGCATTTATTTCTACAATATTACTATATTTTATAATCATTTAATTCCTAAAAATTCCCCTTAACAAAATTTAAAAAGATTTATCACAATTCGAATAACCGTGTAGGAGGAGTTCTATTCATACATATGTATGGAAACATTTTATATATATATATATATATATATATACATATATATATATATATGTATATCAATTTGGCCATCGTCTAATGACGAGCAAATGGAATTCCATAGGATTATCTTTCGTAAAATGAAAAAGATTATTGGAACTCTTATTGCATAGTAAGTTTGCAATCGCAAAAATGCACTGATTGCCTAATATAAATATTTTTCGATGAACTGAACATCATTTGATAGGTTCAGAATGATGTCATTAATTGGCGAGCAAGACAACAGTGCAAATAATTCATTGAAGAATATTATTCATGATAGGTAGAGTAATTATAATAAAAGCATAAGTAATAGTTATAATACAGTTATACATGAATCTAGTTCAAATATATATCAATTGTATTATAATGATACCAATTAAAACCAGAGTACAATAACATAAAAATATGAATAGTCTATCAAAGTCTTACTCCGATTTTTGTTATGATTGCACAAAACCTACTTTCTCTCTGCGACTCTCGATAAAATTGGATCGACTCTAATTAATCGAGAAATGAGTTAGTGATACAGTGGAGACAGAGTATTGCACACAACGTCTACTAAAACGATCCAGTTTTTGAAAGTTAGAAATTAAATGCATTCGATATTTTATATGAATTCCACCGTTAAAACTCTGCAATCGAAGCAATAAGAAAAGTTAATTCGGCGAGAACGAGAAGTGACTGCGGTACACTTACAATGTACGAAAAGGTAAATGATTGAATTTTTGCTGAAGATTAGAAATATTGGTTATTTGGTCGTCCTATGAAAATGTAATTTCAAGAATTATGAATCTTTAATATAAGCAATCTGAACCTTGGTGTAACATTATATAACGTCAAGAAGAATTTAGTCTGGGCGTTAGAAAAATTCCCCAATCTTTTTTTTTTTTAATTTTCTACTTGGCAGTAGTTTACCCAATTTATGTTTAAGTAGGTTGGGATGATTTCCTATTTTTTGTAGTACTTAGTACTCCTTTCTCTAATGATGTTTTTTTTAAACTGTTAAGATCTTTAATGGTTTTCTTGGACTGACACCATGGGACATTTCTATAGCTCTTAGGATTTTAGATTTTGACTTTTAAATTACATTTTGTTGAATACATTTCCAAGTTATAAGGTTGTTTTTATGAAAAATTATTTAAACGTACCATATTTCTTTGGTACCAGACAATGCAATTTATGAGGCTTATGGATAAAATACGTATACTACAAACAAATTTAAAACTAATCCAAATAGAACAAAGAAAAAAATTATAACCATAAACACATATATACAGGATGTCCCAGAACTTAAAGTCAAACCAAAACGGGGTGAGTAAACCTTTAACTGTTCTGAAAAAATTTTAACATTTTTCACTCGCGAATTCCAAGATTTACATGAATTTCGGAGTCGAAAGGGTTAAAAAAATCTTACGTTGTTTGGAATGAAGTTTTAAGTGCAACCAAGAGATTTGGTAAAATTATGACCATTTTTCGGTTATTGTGGTTAGTTTTTATTAATTTTGTTAATTTAAACTTTGGAACCGTAACCGTGACACAATTGCCCCAAGCTATCAAAAATTAAGATTTTTGTTGAACTATAAATTAGAATTTTTAAAATAGGTCGACTTTGGAAGGCCCTCTTTATGAACAATATACTAAAAATACATTTTCATTATAGATAATAATGTTTTGTATTCAAAACTCAATTACTCAATTTTTTTTCCATATCTTCAAAGAAAATATGTTGATATATATAATTTATTTATTGTTTATTATTATTATTTAGTCATTTGATTCATTAAAAAATGTTGAATTTTTTTTTAATAATTGGCTGGATTTACGGCAAAAAACTGATATATTTTTCGCTGTCTGAAATACTATATGCATCTAGTATCATTTTCCAAAAATAATACTTGATTTGAAGATTCTCAAGTATTGGATATTTAGTTTGAACTTAATCTCTTAAATCTTAATTGGAAAATTATTTCAGCAGATAAAAATATACTTGACATATTATTTGAAATATGATGTACTAATGTGCCGCATGAAAAGATATCATTAAAAGCTAAACTAGTGGCGGGAATAGCTCAGTCAATAGCATTCCCGACACACTCCAAAGATACTCTTGAATCTGGCACTGATATAAAATTGTCATTTCATTTGTTGAATTGAAATTTGAGATAGAATAAAATTAGAAAATAGAAGAAGAAGCAAGGTTAGAAGATAAAGAAGAATGAAATAGTTAGTTAGAAAAAAAATTGGATAGTATATATATATATATATATATATATATATATATATATAGTATACAATAAAGATAGTATATGATATATATAAAAATAGCATCAAAAGTACAAAAGATTACTAAAATAACTGAACTATACACGATTCTGCTCCGTGCTTTTAATGTTAATAATTTTATTTATTTATTTATTTTATTATCTTTTGTTGTATTCTTAATTACTACCAATCATAAACAGCAACCTTCGAAAATAAATTCTGCAACAGCATAAATATTAATTTTTATCCACAAATAAAACTAAAATGATAATTTGATGTGTTGTCTTATATCCGCGTGCTGTCTTATTTTATTTCCAATATATTACGTAATTGAAGTGACAATATTTCGGGTGCGTTCGCATGTCAACAAACTAAAAGCTCTTCGAAATTATATAGAGCGACAAAATGTCATAGAATAAATTTAGCTCTAATTAAGGTAATTAAGAATTTAGAAAGCGAAAGATACAATCGCGCCCGCTCATTGAAGAATTTCGGAATATATTAGCAATGTATTGACGAATGGCTGTCGAACAGTGGCGCGCGAAATAGACAGAAATTCAAATTAGTCAAAATATTGAAGAAAATTTACAAAATACAGTCAAGAATATTCAGTTAAAAGTAAATAATATTTAAGCAGTAAGTAATACTCCTATTATTATTCTTATTATTTTCATTATTATGGTTATCATTATCACTATTATTTATATTATTAATTTTTTTTTTCTTTTGTTATATATATTGTTGTAAGATCGTAGCAGAATAGCTTATAGAATTAAATGTAATTTTGATTACTTTTTAATAATTACTAAAAAATAAAAATAAATAATATTAATTAATAATTAATAACTAATAAATAATTATTAAAAATTAATAAAAAAAAATTCATTGTAGTTGCTTCCAACATACTTCGTGTTATAAAGATCAAAGGGCCCATGTTAGAAAAAAAATGAACACCAGTAGTCCTTACAGTTTATTAAAGAATTATATTTATAGTAATTAAGTATAATACAATTCTAGTAAAAATTACGTATTTACAATTTTTTCTCTAAAATATTATTTCTTGGATTTTATTATTTTGTGCAGATATGATATGTACAATGTATAGGATATGTACAAATGCACTGTAATTAATGCATTCAATGAATGTGATTGTTGAATATTACTGAAATAAATAAATTAGTGAATATACTGAAAATTTCTATTTTTTTTAGATTTTACCAGTTTGTAACCACCGTTCATTGCAGTACTAATAATATTATGATTAATTGATTAATTAACTTATTTTAATGTAAAATGGAATTCTTATATTCCAAAATATTATGTCGATTTGATTGAATTTTGATATAATGAAAAAGAATATATTTGAGAAAAAAATGTTCGATAATTAATTATTCAAATATTCAAAATACTTATCTTTAATTTTCTTTTTCTTTTTTCAAACTGAAAAATAATATTTAACTTGCCGTAGGGTAAGTTATAATAATCGCAAAAAAATCTTGGATGAAAATTTCCATATATTTTTACAATTCAAAACCTTCTGATCATTCTGGCATACATTAGAAAAAATGATGTTTGCGTTTATGTATGTGTGTGCGGATACATTTTTTCGTGGATTTCTTGAACACACATTAACCGACTTGAATATTAAAAAAAGCATTCGATTCAGATTAATAAGAGGACGTGATGATTGGTTTTTGGCCAAGGCTGGCTCAGCCGTTTCGAAGACACTGGGAAAAAAATACCAAAAATGATTATTTATTTTTTGAAGAGAACGGGGCGTACGATTTCAATAATTCAAAAACATTTTACTTATGTTGACAAAATAAAGAACTGATTATTTTTTTTTTTAAAGGCTGGTCCCTAAAAATAAAAAATACCATTTGACGATCAGAAATGATCATTAGACATATAGACAAAATTCTTAAAATGATTTTTACGCCGTACAATATTTGCTCGCATTTCTATGAGTTCCGTACCTTTCGTCTCAAAAAACTATAAATTATAAAAATGTATAAAAGACTCTGAATTATTAATTTAATTTGAATAGATTTTGGTTAGTTAATAATTTAATGCTTGTAAGATATATTGTATATGTATATAAATAAGTTGTACATGACTAAATGTGTAGAACGAGGTCAAATAAAAAATTTAAAAAACATATATATTTCGTCTCTAACAGCGCGATTGCTTTGAAAAAAAAAGTTCGAAATTTAAAAAAAAATTAAAATATAAAAAAATTCAAATATTTTAAAACAGTCCAAATTTTTCAGATCCAATGTTATGAAACACAATTCTCGCGTAACATGTATTTTATATTTTATCTTTTCCTGAATCTTAATGTTGTCCAAATATAGAAGTACAGAAAACTAAAGAATTTTTATTTCTTCAAAATCTTCATTATAAAGCAATCAAAATGTAAGATTCTGATGATCGATTACGATCAAATTTTGCTTTGCAGATATTTATATTTGAAATTAGATCACATTTTATTCATTACATTATCATTATCAAATTATATGAAATTTAAATTACATATTAACATTACATATTTTTATTAATGCTGTGAAATTGCTTAACTTATTATTAACGGTTTTTATATTATTTTTGCCACATAATTAAAATTAACTAACTTGAACTAAGTTAAATTTTATTAAAATTCAAATACTCGTTTTTGTTACCTCAAACTGAAATCCAGTATCCATGTCAACAAAATAAAACAAATGTACAAATAAAAAAAACAAAAAATATTTTATTAAAATTATTTTTGTAAGAAGGATTTTTTCCAATATTTTTTACAAAATGAAAAAAAGTGAAACCATTACATTTATGAAAAATACATAAATGCATTGCATTTATACAAATCCCAAGATGTCCATATAGTCAAAAGAGGTAATTTTGACTTATCTTCGCTATTCCTGTGAATTTGTTCATATAAATAATGCACCATCATTCAAACTTCATTATATCTGGACTTGTGAGAAACAAACATTTAAAGATGAGGCTAGGAATTGCGGCAATCCGAGAAAGTTTCATCTCCGTCAATCTGGCTGTGAGGGTAGTTATGATCCCATAATGGGCCTTTATTCTATATTTATTAAATCTTGCCTTGCAATTATATTTATAAACATCACAAGATGAGGCCTACAAATTGTGTCATATTCAGAGAGTATCATTTGCCCTAAGCCATCACCAGAATTTGTCAAAATCTTGCCTCTTTGTTTTCACGGATCTTGTGAGCAAGGATTTAACCTCTGTCAAAGGATGAGCCTCTTGCCGGTGAACTTCTCAAATAATGGATGACGATGAATCCCATCTACAGGATGCCCAAACAAATTTACTAAACCTCTATCAATGGATGAGCTTTTTGTCGGTGAGCCTCTCACGAATTATTTTCGTCTGAATGGTGACTGCGATGAGGTGAGCAACCAAGGTGGGGGCCTGTGGTTGCCGCAACTTCGCAAATAATGCAGGACGAGGAATCCAATCTACACGACGCCTAAGGAAGTTCTAAAACTTGGCTTGGAGGTCCATCAGCACATTTTCCACCAATTAAAGTAATCAAAATCGTAATTAGTAGTAGTACTAATAAAATACTGGCCAAAGATAAAAATTAAATATAAAAATATTTTATAAAAATTTTGACACGAATAAACTCTTTTGTTTTTTATTTTGTATTTTTTCTGATATATATATATACAAGTACACGTGTGTCATATTAAATATTTATTTTTTAACTGTATTAAATATTTCGTACTTTCTATCATATCTCTATATAAACTCTTTAATTCAATTACATATATTTAATATGAAATTTTTATTTTATCTCTCAAGTCCACCATCGTCGTTTATGTTCTACATGATCAAAGAACAATGAAATAGCTCTTGGTTCGGATATTTTGCAATTATTGAAACTCATCGCGATTGTACACATAACACACGAAGAACCCACATAAATTGCCATACAAACACAAATATGAAGAATTACAGGTGAATTACACGTCGTGTAGGATATACAAGTACAACGAACGTACCAGCAGTATATAATTATTGGTTTGTTTTGTAGAGTGCTTGCACAAAAATACTTCAGCGAAATTACCCACATATCGAAATATGAAATTCTACTTTAATTTTTGAAGTTTCACAAACGTTACGACATTGTGAATCTCAGGAAATAAAATTGGTTGTTTCTACGAGTTTTTGGATATTACTTGTGAAAAAATGTCTTAATGTCGCTTTCTTCAAAATCATTATTTCAATCATTTGCAATTGCACTGTATTAAAGTATTTATGTGTAGTTTTGAGTACTAAATATTTATTTTGGAGATTTATTTGTTTAAAATTTTACCAAAATTTTATATTCTGTTATCGAAGTGTTTTATTCAGTTCATTATTATTAAAATAATGTTTTTTTTGTTTATATTTTTATTATATTATTTTATTATTTTTTTCTATTATTTTATTATTTTTTTATATTATTTTTGTTATTTTGGATATCTTTATGTTTCAAAACCCCCTGAACATTTTGGAATACATCAGAAAAAATTGCTGTGTGTTTGTAGTATGTGTTTTGCGTGGATACAATTTTTCGTGCACGTCTTTTGTCGCACGAATGAACCGATTCGAATGATTCAAACATTTTGCTGTGTTGACAGTGTGAAGAAACGATTAGTTTTGTAAGAATGCATTTTTTTTTAAATAAGAAGTCTTATAATACAAAACTGTTAGCATGAGTAATAAAAATAACAATCAAAGTATACAAAATACATAATAAGAAACAAAAATTAAGAAAATAATTATTAAATGAATGTTTTTTTTCTTTATATTTTTATTATATTATTATTATTTTTTCCCGTAGAGTAAGCTCTAGTAATTGTCCAAAAACCAAAAATGAAAATTTTTGGAGATCTCTATGTTTCAAAACCTCCTGAACATTTTGGAATACATCAGAAAAAATTAATATGCGTAGTATGTGTTTTGTGTGGATACAATTTTTCGTCCACGACTTCAGTCGCACGAATGAACCGATTTGAATGATTCAAAAACATTTTGCTTGTATTGACATTGTGAAGAAGCTATTAATTTTAGGAGAAGGCATTTTTTCCAAACATCATTTCTAATTCCAAACAACATTTTTAATTTTCAAAAAATTGAGAACAAAAATTATTTGGATTTTAATTTTAATTTTAGTTCTAGGTAAAAATATTACGAGACAAATTGTATCTTGATTGCTATTAAGAAAATAAAAAAATACTCCAGAGTTGACCTCTCTGTATTTGGTATATTCAATTGTAATTTCTCTAAAAAAAATTTTCAAATTTAATAGAGCAATGCCAAAGAAAAGCTAATTTCACTTGTAAACATATTTAGATCTTTATTTTCAAGAACAAATTGATATCACTACTGCTTGATATCAGGCTAGCCGACGTGGATAAAAAAATCTAGCGGTTGCAAGGCCAAAGTTCTTACCACGAAAACCTTGTTTGTGACGTTAGTGTAAAACCTCGGTTTCGAAAAACTGATTCTTGAAAATAAAAACTTTTTCTGCCAAAAAATTGTCAGAAAAATTAGCGTCACGTTAAAGATTTTTTTTGTCAAATATAAAAAACTGATCTTAATATATAAGATGCTTTACTAAATCAGTATCAAAATTTTTTATAATTAGAACTTCATTCATTCATATTTTTTCATTGTTCTCTATTAATATCATACAGTTATTATAAATATTATCACATTACCTATTGAATGGCAATTACTGGCGAACATCAACTTTTAAAGTATGTGAATATTATAATAAAATACATATATAAAAATTACTATAATAGTTATCTATGAGTAGAGTGATTATTTTAATACTAAAATGATCAGTCAATCAATGATTGAAAAATATCATTCAATATGCAAAATTTTAACAATGAATCTTTATATATAAAATCGCTGAAGAATAATTAGCATTTTATTAAGAACAATTGCAACACTTAAAAGATACCGACAAAATAGACAGATAAATATTTGTACTAAAATATTGACAAATATGTTTCTAATGTTTCGTAAACTTTTTCCTCGTGTTTTTTAAATATTTCACACTACAATAGAAATCGGCGCGGTTTATGTTTGTTATATTTGAAACAAAAATTAAAATCGCGAGCTTCGTACAGAGGCGACATACCGTGGTTTAGTAATATGTATAATATAATACATATGCAATTTATAATAAGCAAACAAAAAATAAATAATATGCATTTTATGAATACATTCTTCATTTCGCTCGCGCTTATTTATTGAATGAAGTTTTCATTTGATTGGGTACAGCTCATACAACAATAACTTATAGAACTATACAATTGATTTTGAACGAATAGTTTATAATTTAGTTTGTTAGGTTAGGTTAGGTATGTACACATATATAAATATACTAGTATATGTAAATATTTTAAATAATTGTATATTTATCGTAGCTAAATGCTCTAGCGAGGCAAATATATGACTACTATTTTTAATGTATTTTTTCAATTAACTTGATCTCAAGAATCATGTAATAAAAGTACTGTTCGGACGAAAATTTATATTTTAGTGTTGGTCATAAAGACAGCGATCTTCATGGCATTAAGCTTTTGTACCGGAAGGTTTCTACCCCGGAAACGGACTTACATTTCACTTCTAAAAGTGAAAATTCATGTGATAATATTAATAATAGATAAGTGATACATATATAATCTCAAAATCAATTAGATCTTAGTCACTAGTCAAGTAATGTAATAAAAACTTACATCAAATACATAAATTCCACAATCCGTGCTGTTCAAATTTAACAAAAAATCTGTGCATTTTCAGCATTTTAAGGTTTTTGTATAGTACATAAACGTTTTCGTGTTTTTCTTTATTATCATAAAAAAAATCTTATAAAATGAAACTTACAAATTAGGTTAGTCGATCAAATTCTTTTCAATAAAATTAATATAAAGGTTTAAGCTAGGTTTATGACTAATAAATGCAATAATAAGATAAGCAATCAGAGTAAGCAGAATAATCAGAGTAATCTGAATTAACCAGTGTTAAAAATATAGGATATTAAACAAATATGTTATAATATATTACTAAAGCTAATAAGATCGTATTTTGATAAAATTTGTCATGGAGATAAATATTGTGCTTACAATGACCTCTTCGTAAAATATAAGAGGCCAATGAGAAAAAAAAATAGTAAAACATAATGAGATACAAATTAGTAGGATATTTGTAATTTAAGCAAGAATTCTAGGTAAAACAAGCAATTCAAAAAAGGAATTAAAAAGATAGCATTCCAAGCAACTCCTTAAAAAAAGACTAAAAACTTTAGTGTAAATATTTTTTAGTTTCCTTCTATTCATAATTTATGAAAAATCGTATTTTCAACGAACTCAATATATTAATTCTTGTTAATTATACTACCATTGTTATTAAAAATATAAATAAATGCGTTCGCTATATAAATATAAACTGCCAGTCAAAAGTTCGCAATACTTTCACCTACAGATAGACAAACGCGCAAACTGCAATAATATACTATTTTCAAAAACACTATCCATACAAAATCAACAATATTGATAGTTGCTAAGTTTTTGCTAAGATTGTGAAAATAAATTTTAATTTCAATTTAGAAATTCAATTCTAATCCCAATGGTTCAAGCGATAATTGCTTTCTACCGACTGCCGTTTAAAAATGTGAACGTTTGTTTTCATTATGCTTGATTAAATTAATCACAATCAGTATACAATAACATAACAACAAAACCATCATCTGGTAAATAGATGGAACCATTTCACGATTATGAATGGGTTCACCAAGATGCCTACTATGCAGAATAATATAACAAAAATTGCAATTTTTTGAAGGTGGTCTTCTCAAGATCAACCAAAATTGAAAATTCAAAATTCTTAGTTAAACCAAAAGTTTTATTACTTGAAAACTTGCGACAATAGTATTCATTACTTTTCACTGTACTTCTAGAAATGTTATTTAAGGTTATGATTCCAAAGTTTAAATGCACAAAAGTAATGAAAATTACTTTACCACAATAACCGAAAATTTTCACCAAAGCTCTAGGATGCACTTAAAAGCACAAAATTTCCAAATAACGCGAGATAATTTCTTTCTGTTTTTTCCAGAACAGTTATGGTCAATACCATCACGCCGTTTTAGCTTGACGTTGAGTTCTGGAACACCCTGTATGTATATGTATACATATATTACTTGCAAGTAATTAGAAAATTATGAGAAAGCTATGACAATTACCCAAAAAACTTTCATTTCGTGCATCATGAAATACTTCAAAATTCTGAAAATAATCAAGAATAACCCAACATTTCACAAAATTCGAAGCTAATAATAACTGCGCATACAAATATATTAGAAACACTATCATAAACCACTAATTACAAATTTAACATGTATGACAACAAGCAATCAACAAACATTTCCTAATTTAAAACAACGACTACTAAATTTGGAACGTTGATTATTATTGTTGAACGTTGATAATTTAAAGAAATGCATAACAAAAATATGTTCTGAACGAAATTGAATTGAAAAGAATGTACTATCCTTTCGACCGCATGCAATTATCATAAATGTATAGTTTATGGAAGACATTTACTATGAGCGAGTGCTCATTAATCTTGAAAGTATTGATAACGTTATTTCACGATAAGGTCAAATAGCACAAAACGATTCTAAATATTTAGCAACACAATTCGTCGAAGTTGATAACGACTTGACCAACAAGTACGTAAATAAATTAAATAGCGAAGATTACCAAAGAAAAGTATGACACATGACAATGTATTCTTCGTCCGACAATCAGATATTTTTATACATTTCTTTCTAACAGTTTATACTATCTTTATTATATCTTAAACTATCCTATACTATTTTCTATAAAACTGACTTCATTCTTCTCTCATTCCTTCATGTTTTAATTCTTCTTTCATTCTTTCATTCCTTCATTCTTTTTTCATTCTTTCATTCTTCTTTCATTCCTCTTCTTCTCCGTTCTTCTTCGTTCTTCTTGGTTCTTGGTTCTTCTTCGATCTTCTTCTTTTTCTCCTAATCTTGCTTCTTCTGACATCTAATTCTATTTGCCTTACAGAATTTTATAGTGATTTTTTATTTGAGAAACAATCAGAACGAAAGTATTCGTTAATCCTGCGAGCTTTTTTGTTAATACTTATGTATACTTATGTATTTTGTTAGAAGGCAACCCAACGGTTGGCCGATCTATGTTTATAACACTAAATGATGCAACAATGTCGCGAAAAGACGATTTTTACTTAATATTTTCATGTAAAAACCGATATTACTATTGCTTGATATCAAGCAGTCTGGGGTGTAAATAGAATCAGAAAGCTTTAGTTGCAAGGCCAAAAGTCTTAATAGAGTCCCAAAGAAGATGGTAATAAATTTTAAATTAACATATCTACAAATCTATTACCTATCTAATCAAATTTTGAACAATTTCAAATTTACATAAATGTCGGTATAAAAATTTTGTGTTTTTACGAGTCATTAAATGATTCAACAATGATCTAAAAATACTCACAATAGCAAAGTTTAATAAAACCAAGAGATTAGCTTCTCAAAGTAAATTAAGTACCCATATAAATCTGATAATAAAATCAGTTCAATCAATTTAACAAATGAGAAAACTAAAAATAATATAGGCTAGCGATTTTCCGAAATGTATGAAACGAAGTTTTTCGTACTAAACAAAAGAAAATTGCTTAGATGTTCACTTATTTAATATTATTTAATTATATAATTTATTAATATTTTTTGTTTCATTTTAATTTTTAATGTGTGCCTTTAGAATATAAATCAAGTATTACTTTCATGTATTATGCAAAATTACTAGATTTCTCATAAACTATTTATAGGGCTTTATTTTAAATCCTTTGTATTTTATCTAAATTAGCGTAGCTTGACATACACAAATTTTGTCTTTCAACAGTTGATCTAAATCAAGTAGTTGTTGAATTTATTTAATATTGTTCGTTAAGCTAATCACCAGGAATTCTACATCGTGATGAAATTTCGCTTAAAATGTAAACTGAATTTTATTTTTTTTTCTTATTTTTTTTCTATTAACTATATAATTAAATCAGAATAATAAGCATTATTCAAGCAATTGAGATTCAATTAATTGCCTTTAAGATTTAATTCTATAAGATTACAATAGCTGTTTTTTAAAGATCGACTAATGATGATAGTTTTATTTTTTATCATAACAATTTATACGAATTCTCTATCGTAAAATTGGAATTTATAATATACAGTTTAGACAATATGGAAACATAGGCAAACAATTTCGATACAAAAAGATTCTTTATACACAAAATTTTGAGTTATGCTTTTTTCATCTGATAAAGAGCCGAAAATATTAAATATTATCATTTATTAATCACGGTTTCATTTTAAATATATGTAATTGAATTGAAGAGTTTATATAGAGATATAATAGAAAGTATGAAAAATTTAATACGGTTAAAAAATAAATATTTAATATGACACACGAGTACTTGCATATATATCAGAAAAAATACAAAATAGAAAACAAAAGACTTTAATCGTGTCAAAATTTTTATAAAATATTTTTATATTTCATTTTTATCTTTGGCCAGTATTTTATTACTACTACTAATAATTACGAATTCGATTACTTTAATTGGTGGAAAGAGTGCTGATGGACCTCCGAGCCAAGTTTTAGAACTTCCTTAGGCGTCGTGTAGATTGGATTCCTCGTCCTGCATTATTTGCGAAGTTGCGGCAACCACAGGCCCCCACCTTGGTTGCTCACCTCATCGCAGTCACCATTCAGGCGAAAATAATTCGTGAGAGGCTCACCGACAAAAAGCTCATCCATTGATAGAGGTTTAGTAAATTTCTTTGGGCATCCTGTAGATGGGATTCATCGTCATCCATTATTTGAGAAGTTCACCGACAAGAGGCTCATCCTTTGACAGAGGTTAAATCCTTGCTCACAAGATCCGTGAAAACAAAGAGGCAAGATTTTGACAAATTCTGGTGATGGCTTAGGGCAAATGATACTCTCTGAATATGACACAATTTGTAGGCCTCATCTTGTGATGTTTATAAATATAATTGCAAGGCAAGATTTAATGAATATAGAATAAAGGCCCATTATGGGATCATAACTACCCTCACAGCCAGATTGACGGAGATGAAACTTTCTCGGATTGCCGCAATTCCTAGGCCTCATCTTTGAATGTTTGTAAATTTGCTCACAAGTCCAGATATAATAAAGTTTGAATGATGGTGCATTATTTATATGAACAGATTCACATGAATAGCGAAGATAAGTCAAAATTATCTCTTTTGACTATATGGACATCTTGGGATTTGTATAAATGCAATGCATTTATGTATTTTTCATAAATGTAATAGTTTCACTTTTTTTCATTTTGTAAAAAATATTGGAAAAAATCCTTCTTACAAAAATAATTTTAATAAAATATTTTTTGTTTTTTTTATTTGTACATTTGTTTTATTTTGTTGACTTGGATACTGGATTTCAGTTTGAGGTAACAAAAACGAGTATTTGAATTTTAATAAAGTTCAAGTTAGTTAATTTTAATTATGTGGCAAAAATAATATAAAAACCGTTAATAATAAGTTAAGCAATATCACAACATTAATAAAAATATATAATGATAATATGTAATTTAAATTTCATATAATTTGATAATGATAATGTAATCTATCAAATGTGATCTAATTGCAAATATAAATATTTGCAAAGCAAAATTTGATCATAATCGATCATCAGAATCTTAACTGTCTATCTAAATCTAAATCTATATATATATATATATATATATATATATTAGGGTGGTCCTTAAAATGGTCATTTTCGAATTTCCTTGCTCCCAGGGGCTCAAATGGTTCCAAATAGATAAAAAACAATTGTCTGAAAGTTTTAGCTCTTAATATTAACGTTTAGATAGAGCGCAATTCAATCAAAGTTTTGTATGGAAATAGCATGGAAAAATTTTCAAAAATTTTAAAAATGCTTTTTAGATGTATTTTAGCGAACAGATTAATGCATAAAACTCATTCATTTGTCGCTAAGTTATACCTAAAACATTTTTTTTTAATTTTCAAAAATTTTTTCATGCTCTTTCCATACAAACTTTGATTGAATTGCGCTCTATCTAAACGTTAATATTAAGAGCTAAAACTTTCAGACAATTGTTTTTTATCTATTTGGAACCATTTGAGCCCCTGGGAGCAAGGAAATTCGAAAATGACCATTTTAAGGACCACCCTAATATATATATATATATATATATATATATAGATTTAGATTTAGATAGACAGTTAAGATTCTGATGATCGATTATGATCAAATTTTGCTTTGCAAATATTTATATTTGCAATTAGATCACATTTGATAGATTACATTATCATTATCAAATTATATGAAATTTAAATTACATATTATCATTATATATTTTTATTAATGTTGTGATATTGCTTAACTTATTATTAACGGTTTTTATATTATTTTTGCCACATAATTAAAATTAACTAACTTGAACTTTATTAAAATTCAAATACTCGTTTTTGTTACCTCAAACTGAAATCCAGTATCCAAGTCAACAAAAAATAAAACAAATGTACAAATAAAAAAAAACAAAAAATATTTTATTAAAATTATTTTTGTAAGAAGGATTTTTTCCAATATTTTTTACAAAATGAAAAAAAGTGAAACTATTACATTTATGAAAAATACATAAATGCATTGCATTTATACAAATCCCAAGATGTCCATATAGTCAAAAGAGGTAATTTTGACTTATCTTCGCTATTCATGTGAATTTGTTCATATAAATAATGCACCATCATTCAAACTTCATTATATCTGGACTTGTGAGTAAATTTACAAACATTTAAAGATGAGGCCTAGGAATTGCGGCAATCCGAGAAAGTTTCATCTCCTTCAATCTGGCTGTGAGGGTAGTTATGATCCCATAATGGGCCTTTATTCTATATTTATTAAATCTTGCCTTGCAATTATATTTATAAACATCACAAGATGAGGCCTACAAATTGTGTCATATTCAGAGAGTATCATTTGCCCTAAGCCATCACCAGAATTTGTCAAAATCTTGCCTCTTTGTTTTCACGGATCTTGTGAGCAAGGATTTAACCTCTGTCAAAGGATGAGCCTCTTGTCGGTGAACTTCTCAAATAATGGATGACGATGAATCCCATCTACAGGATGCCCAAAGAAATTTACTAACCTCTATCAATGGATGAGCTTTTTGTCGGTGAGCCTCTCACGAATTATTTTCGTCTGAATGGTGACTGCGATGAGGTGAGCAACCAAGGTGGGGGCCTGTGGTTGCCGCAACTACTTCGCAAATAATGCAGGACGAGGAATCCAATCTACACGACGCCTAAGGAAGTTCTAAAACTTGGCTTGGAGGTCCATCAGCACTCTTTCCACCAATTAAAGTAATCGAATTCGTAATTATTAGTAGTAGTATAAAATACTGGCCAAAGATAAAAATGAAATATAAAAATATTTTATAAAAATTTTGACACAATTAAACTCTTTTGTTTTCTATTTTGTATTTTTCTGATATATATACAAGTACTCGTGTGTCATATTAAATATTTATTTTT